>NC_056732.1:1222907467-1223107467 GCF_019279795.1 Protopterus annectens
TAAGCCAGCTCTGAAATTATGTTTTAATACTAGATGAGCAGACGTATTTTCAGGTTCTTTTAATATTTTTTCATTGTGGCTGGTGTGTTAGAGAATAATTTAACCTTGGTGACACTGTGGCTATTTCTGGAATCCTTGCTGCATTGGTCATACCCTACCATTTGTGTTAGTATTGATTTTACTCAGTATAATTCTGTACCCTTGTAAGAGCCTTAGAGTAGCTGGCAGAGGAGACATAGCTGGTAAATCTATGTCCACCTTTCCAAGGTGTGTGTGCGTGTGTGTGAGTGTGTGTGTGTGAGTGTGTGTGTGTGTGTGTGTGTGTGTGTGTGTGTGTGTGTGTGTGTGTGTGTGTGTGTGTGTGTGTGTGTGTGTGTGCCTGTGAAAATCAAATCTCAAAGAGTGTGTGTGTCAGGCACTTGGAGCAGGGACACAGAGTACTGATTTCACAGAGAGGGTGGTGGAGGACTTGTTTTGGAACAGTTGGCTGAGGATCCATCTCTACAGCTGCATCAGTGGGGAGCCTTCTTTCAGGCCTGGAGAAACAGAGAGGGAAACTCAGCCTGAGGACTGACTGTGCACCCTGTGTACTCTTAAGGGAAATTGTGCTTGGTGCAGAGAGCTGCATCTGGGAATACTGTCTGTACCTATTTTTGTTCCAAGTGAATGTCCCTCACTGGTGCCTGTGGTGAGGATTGACACTCCTTGATCACTGACCCAGAGGAAGGACATCACAATATATATATGCATATATGGGAGTGCACAACAGAATTTCACAAACAACTTCAGTCAACCTTCATTCAGTCAACAAATAAGTAAGCAATTATCCATTTGCACAAACAACCAAGCATAAGTACTAATTGCCACCATAATGACAGCAGTAAATCACAGGCTATACTTCATTAAACAAAACAACTACCAATGGAACAGAATGACTTATTTTTCTTTTCTGACAAAACAAACCATGAATCAAATATCATGGTAGGTTTGACCAATAAACAAAAACAAACTATTAATGGTTATAACCCCAGCTACAGTATTGCCCACTATATTCTGTGCAACAAATATTGATTGCAAAGGAAGCACTTTTCTTTCTTCTATGATTAAAAATATGGAGCATATCACTGTGAAAATATTGAAAACACATAAACTGGCTGGGAACTCCTTCTTGAACTTTGCCCCAGCTCTTCTTAACCAGTATATTCTAACTCCATGGCCATACAGCCTGAGGCGATAATTCAATTGTCGACTAAACGACCATCTAACAGCATGTCAGCTAAATGTACACATGGCATTCATATCTGTCAATTTATGCATCTATATTATCATTCTAAAATACATATAGATAGCCCATCATCATCATCAACCCCATTTTCCCATTTTCTACATAGGGTCAGGGTGCAGTGTCAACTGTTATTGTCTCTTTCTGTTCAATTCCACTGTTCTGCCTTCTTCAACACTCACACCTCACTGCCACAGTTTCTTCTCTCATCCAATCAATCCACCTCTTTACTGGACACCCTTGTTTCATCTTGCCTTCTTTCTATATGCCCTAAATGTTCTTCACCAGATTGTCTTCTGTTTTTTTCTGCACATATGCCTGAACTACCACGATCTGCTCTCATTTACCTTTTCTGCATCTGGAGTTACTTTGGATTCTGCTCCTCTTTCATCATTTCTTCATCTGTCCCACAGTATGCACCTTACCACCCATCTCAGGCACTTCATCTCTTCACTTTAGCTTCCTCAGCTGTTCTGCCTTTACTACCCAGCTTTCTGTACCATACAGTACTACTGGTCGCATCACTGATTTATACACTTTATTTTTCAGCATCTTTGGCATTCTTCTGTCATATACTACACCTGACAATTTGTGCCAGCTGGATGTAGCCCCTCAGATTCTAACTTTGACCTCCTCCTTCAGACTTCCCGTCTCTTCAACCACCTCTCCCAGATACTTGAAATTGTTAACATGTTCCACTATTTTCCCTTCTATTCTTAATTTTCAACATGTGTGTGCATGTGTATGGTTGTGCGTGTGCACATGTATATATATATATGTATATATATATATATATATATATATATATATATATATATATATATATATATATATATATAGATAGATATATATATACATATATATATATATATATATATATATATATATAGATATACATATATATATATATATATATATATATATATATATATATATATAGATAGATATATATATATATATATATATATATATATATATATATCATCATCTTCTTCTTCTTTCGGCTGTTCCCGTTAGGGGTCGCCACAGTGGATCATTTGTTTCCATTTCTTCCAGTCCTCTGCATCATGCTCTTTCACACCAACCGCCTGCATGTCCTCTCTCACCACATCCATAAACCTCATCTTAGGCCTTCCTCTTTTCCTCTTACCTGGCAGCTCCATCCTTAGCATCCTTTTCCCAATATACCCAGCATCCCTCCTCAGCACATGTCCAAACCAACGCAATCTCGCCTCTCTTGCTTTGTCTCCAAACTGTCCAACCTGAGCTGACCCTCTAATATACTGATTCCTAATCATATCCATCCTAGTCACACCCAGTGCAAATCTTAACATCTTTAACTCTGCCACATCCAGCTCTGACTTCTGCCTTTTCGACAATGCTACCGTCTCCAACCCATATAACATAGCTGGTCTCACTACCCTCTTGTAGACCTTCCCTTTCACTCTTATTGGTACCCGTCTGTCACAAATCACTCCTGACACTCTTCTCCACCCATTCCACCCTGCCTGTACTCTCTTCTTCACCTCTCTTCCACTCTCACCATTACTCTGAACTGTTGATCCCAAGTACTTAAACTCATACACCTTTACCAACTCTACTCCCTGCATCCTCACCATTCCTCTACCCGTCCTCTCAGTTACACACACATATATTCTATTTTAGCCCTGCTGACTTTCATTCCTCTCCTCTCTAAAGCATATCTCCACCTCTCCCGGGTCTCCTCAACCTGGTCCCTACTCTCACTACATATCACAATGTCATCTGCAAACATCATAGTCCATGGGGCCTCCTGTCTAATCTCATCTGTCAATCTGTCCATCACCACTGCAAATAAGAAAGGGCTCAGAGCTGTTCCTTGATGTAATCCCACCTCCACCTTAAACGTATCTGTCACTCCCACCGCAGTCCTCACCAATGTCACACTACCCTTGTACATATCCTGTACCACTCTTACATACTTCTCTGCCACTCCCAATTTCCTCATACAATACCACAACTTCTCTCTAGGTACCTTGTCATATGCTTTCTCTAAGTCCACAAAGACACAATGCAACTCCTTCTGACCTTCTCTGTATTTCTCCAACAACACTCTCAGAGCAAATATTGCATCTGTAGTGCTCTTTCCTGGCATTAAACCATACTGCTGATCACTAATCATCACCTCCCTTCTTAACCTAGCTTCCACTACTCTTTCCCATAACTTCAAGCTGTGACTGATCAATTTTATCCCTCTGTAGTTACTGCAGCTCTGCACATCACCCTTATTCTTAAAGATAGGTACCAAAACACTTTTTCTCCACTCCTCTGGCATCCTCTGACTTTCCAAAATTTCATTAAACAATCTAGTTAAAAATTCCACTGCCATTTCTCCTAAGCACCTCCATGCTTTCACTGGTATGTCATCTGGGCCAACAGCCTTTCCATTCTTCATCCTCCTCATAGCTGTCCTTACTTCCTCCTTGCTAATCTGCTTCACTTCCTGATTCACTATCCCCACATCATCCAACCTTCTCTCTATCTCTCATTCTCTTCATTCATCAGCCCTTTAAAGTACTCTTTCCATCTACTCAACACACTTTCCTCACTTGTGAGTACGTTTCCCTCACTGTTCTTTATCACCCTTACCTGCTGCACATCTTTCCCAGCTCTGTCCCTCTGTCTAGCCAATCGGTACAGGTCCTTTTCTCCCTCTTTAATGTCCAATCTCTCATACAACTCTCTATATGCGTTATCCTTAGCCTTCACCACCTCTCTCTTTGCCATGCGCCTCATCTCCTTATACTCATGTCTACTTTCTTCATCTCTTTGACAATCCCACTTCTTCTTCGCCAGCCTCTTCCTCTGTATACTCTCCTGTACTTCCTCATTCCACCACCATGTCTCCTTGTCCTCCTTCCTCTGTCCAGATGTCACACCAAGCACCATCCTAGCAGTCTCCCTTACTAGCTCTGCTGTAGTTTTTCAGCTATTCGGTAACTCTTCATTGCCTCCCAGTGCCTGTCTTAACTCTTCCCTGAACTCCACCTCACAATCACCCTTTTTTAACTTCCACCATTTAATCCTTGGCACTGCTTTCACACTCCTCCTCCACTTCTTGATCACCAACATCATCCTGCAGACCACCATTCTTTGCTGCTTAACTACACTTTCCCCAGTCACCACTTTACAGTCTCCAATCTCCTTTAGACTGGCCCTCCTACATAGGATATAATCCACCTGTGTGCATCTTCCTCCACTCTTGTACATCACCCTATGCTCCTCCCTCTTCTTAAAATATGTATTCACCACAGCCATGTCCATCCTTTTCGCAAAATCCACAGTCATCTGACCTTCTGCATTCCTCTCCTTAACACCATACCTACCCATCACTTCCTCATCCCCTCTGTTCACTTCACCAACATGCCCATTGAAGTCCGCTCCACTCACTAGTCTCTCACCCCTGGGTACATTCACCACCACTTCATCCAACTCACTCCAAAATTTTTCTTTCACATCCATCGCACACGCAACTTGTGGAGCATATGCATTAACAACATTCATCATTATACCATCAATTTCAAGCTTCATAAACATCACTCTATCAGACACTCTCTACACCTCCAAAACACTCTTGGCATACTGTTCCTTTAGGATAACCCTTACCCCATTTCTTCTGCCATCCACACCATGATAGAACAATTTGAACCCACCTCCTATACACTTGGCCTTACTTCCCTTCCATCTGGTCTCTTGCACGCACAATATATCAACCTTCCTTCTCTCCATCATATCAGCTAGCTCTCTCCCTATACCAGTCATACTGCCAACATTCAAAGTACCTACCCTCAGTACTACACTCCTAACCTTTCTCCTCTCTTCCTGCCTTCGGGAATGCCTTCCCCCTCCTCTTCTTCTTCGGCCAACAGTAGCCCAATTTCCGCCAACACCCTGTTGGCTAACAGTACTGGTGGCGGTCGTTGTTAACCCGGGCCTCGACCGATCCATAGATATATATATATATATATATATATATATATATATATATATATACGTACACACACACACACACACACACACACACACATATATATATATATATATATATATATATATATATATATATATATATATCTATATGGTTCTACCTGACATAATCGACACGCCAGAAGACCAACAACGCAATCACCGAAACCGCATAACCGACAGTGCAAAAACACAAAACCCCACATGCCCGACAACGAAATAACCGACAGTACACAAACACGAAACCTCATAAACTGCACACACCATAATCACAACAATCAACAAACAAAACACATTCCCTGTCCAAAAACCACACACACAACACAAGCACACCAAAATCCCTACAAACCCACACTAAACCTCACATACACAACTATCTACAACCCTAACCCAAACCCTAACCCTAAGGTCCGTCACTACCGCACACTTACCTGACCCGCTCCCTTACCCTAACTCACTTAACCCGCCCCTAACCCAAACACAATCACTACCGCACACTTACATGACCCGCTCCCTAACCCTAACTCAATCCGCCCCTAACCCAAACACAATCACTACTGCACACTTACCTGACCCGCTCCCTAACCCTAACTCACTTAACCC
Organism: Protopterus annectens; assembly: GCF_019279795.1. Classification (NCBI taxonomy): domain Eukaryota; kingdom Metazoa; phylum Chordata; order Ceratodontiformes; family Protopteridae; genus Protopterus; species Protopterus annectens. The sequence goes on from NC_056732.1 coordinate 1,222,913,358, forward strand.
GCCCCTAACCCAAACACAATCACTACCACACACTTACTTAACCCGCGCACTGACCCTAACTCACTTAACCCATCCCTATCCCCATACACCGTCAATATCCACACTTACCTTACTCGCACCCAAACGTCCGTCACTACCGCTCGGCGTCGGTGTTTTCATCCGTCGCGTCGGTCTTCTGAACTGTCGATTTTCTGGGCCTCGTGATTCGCTTGTCGGTCTTCTGGCGTTTCGACTAACTCAGGTAGACCCATATATATATATATATATATATATATATATATATATATATATATATATATACATATATATATATATATATATATATATATATATATATATATATATATATAAAGATAGATAGATATATATTATATATAGTTTAAATTTGTTTGCCAGGAATTGTCCGACTGGCCCGGGAACCCATTTTCAGTGGACACCCAGGTAGAAAAGCTGCATTATACAGTAATTGTTAAGAGGCAAATATTTTAATCAAATGTAACGGCAATAGTTTGAATAGTTAACATAGCAAGAAAAAAGAAAAAGAAAAAAAAACATGTGCATCAATCAAAATGAAACCACAGTGGCAGAATATATATATATTTTTTACAATACTATTTGTAATCACAACATTATTATTAGACACCATCACAGTAGTTAGAACAGGTTAGTATTTGGGGTTTAGGAAGAAAGAGGTAGAAAATATGATGCCTTATTAAATAAGGAAAATTAAGCATGCATATAAGAGTGGGTAGTGTATGTTAGCAGAGGGTAGATATTGGAAAAAAAAGGATGCGCATATGGTCATCCAGGAGATATGCAGGGACATAGCCAGTGGTTGCGGAGGTGTTGTTTGAGGAGTAGCTTAAATTTGAAAATATTTGTGATGTTTAATATGTGTTGTAGTATTGAATTCCAGGTTTTGGATACTTTTCTGGAAAATAGGGAATCTCCAAAGGTGTTGTTCAGTTTAATGATTTTTAGGAGAAGTTTATCAGATGTTCTTAGGGTTGTACAGTTTGTATATGCCTGAACTAGGTCTTTGGGTGCAGTGCAGTTTTCCGGTTGGTAAATGATGGAGAGGACCATAGTTAGTTGGTGTAGGTATAGTAGAATTGGTAGTTCGATCAAACTGAGTTGCTGTAGAGCAGTCCAGTGGTGTGACCTATGAGGTTGGTAGATAGCAAATTTGGCTATTTTGTTGTAACAGGCCTCTAGTTTACTTATTTCTGACTTTTTAAGGTTACTAAAAATGTGAGAGGCATATAGAAAGGAGGATAGTAGATGGGTTCTGGCTGTGGATAGACTAGTGTTTTTAGTTTGGTGAGGTTTGGCTCTGTAAAGTGAGTCGAGTTTGATGTGACCCTTTTTTGATGGATAGTGCTATGTGTTTATCAAATTTAAGACAGTTATCATTTGTGACCCCAAGAAATTTAGTTTGTTCCTTAGGTTCAATTTTAGTTTTGTTGGAAGAGTAGATGATGAAGGGGGGGGGGGGTTGTCTTTTAGTTTGGTATTTGAGAAGACCATTAGTTTGGTTTTGTATGGGATGAATATTAGTTGGTGGTAGGACAGATGGTTTTCAAAGTCAAGGAGGGATTGTTGCGTTTTATCTAGGAGTTCAGGAGGTGGTGGGGCTGAACAAATGAGGGAGGAGTTGTCTGCGTATTGTACAATGGGGGCTAGTTGAGTGGTGGTGCTGAGTTTGTTAGTGAATATGATAAAAAGCAAGGGGCTTAAAAATGACCCTTGTGGGACACCAATTGAGATGAGTAGGAGAGGTGAGAGTTTTTTCCCACTTGACTGCTTGCTGACAGCTGGATAGGTAGCTGTGAAACCATGATAGTGTTAGTTGGGCTAGGTTATAATATGCTAGTTCATAGAGTAGTTTTTGGTGGGATACTGTGCCAAATGCTTTAGACATGTGAAGAAAAATGAAAGAGATAATTAGACCCTTCTTTTTGAGATAGGTTACAGTATTGGTAAAGTTAATTAGTATGGTAGTGGTGCTATGTTTGAGTCTGAAGCTATGCTGGGAATTAGATATAAGGTTATTGTTGAGTAGGTGGTCAAGGAGTTGTTTGTGAATGCATTTTTCAATAATTTTGGCTAGTTCAGGGAGAATAGCAATTGGTCTGTAGTTTGAGAAGTCTGTTGAGCAGCTGCCTTTGTGTAATGGGATAATATGAGACATTTTACAAATCTTGGGTATGTATTGGTCAGAAGTAGAACAATTTATTAGTGTAGAGATGGGAAAAGAGATGGTATCTGCTGCCACTTTGAGCAGTTTGTTAGGGAGTAGGTCAGCAGTGAGTGATGAGGTCTTTAGTTTGTTCAGATGGGTTTTTTTATTTTATGGTGCTAGTTTGTATTGGCCTGATAAAAAATAAGTTGATGTTTGGTTCTGTGATGTCTGAAATTGACAAGGGAGTATTGATATAATTTTTTATGAGTGATGTTATGAAGTTGATGAAGTGTATGTTGAATTGTGAAGCTATGCTGTCTTTGGTATTTGAGATGGTGTGTGATGGGATCGTGGATTGCCCTGGATTAAAGAGTTGTTTAATACTTGTCCAGAATTTTTGAGGGTCGTTTTGGTATTTTTGTTGGGTTGTGTGATAATATGACTTTTTGTCAAAGTTTCTTATTTGCCAATACGTGTTAAGGTTGTCTTGTTTTTTAGTCTCTTTATGTAGAGAACAGGCTCTCTCTCTCTCTGTTTGAGCAGTAGCGTGGTGTCCCTCATTAACTATGGCAGTTGTTTAGATTTAACATGTATTTTCCTTGTGTGAGCAAGACTATCTAAAATATTGAGAATGTAGTATTTAAGTGTTGAACTGTGGTGTCTAAATGGAGGTATTTTAAAGGAGACTAGTTGCATTGTTGTAGAAGGGTACTGAATATGTCTGGGGAGAAGTTATTTTTGCTATGATCATGTTTATATATAATGTTCTTTGGGAAACATATCCTTTGCCTGGGTAGGAAGGTGGGTAGATGATCGCTTAGTCAGTCTGGAAGGCAGCCAGACTGGTGACAAAGGTTGAGCCTGTTATTAGTATCCAGTGCAGGAATGACTGTCTGTTTGTTGCTGCTTTTATCTGTTCTGGTAGAGGTGAGAATTATTTGAGAGAAGCTATAGATTTTAACAAAGCTGGTAGGGTTTTCAGAGGAGCAGGTGTGCCAGTCCAAGTTAAAGTCCACTAAGATAATAGTATCCTGGTTAAACGTGGAAGCTGACCAACAGAAGAGATTTTCAATAATGGGTTGGTTATTACCTGAAGGGAAGTAAGTAGCTATTATTATTATGTTTTTTGGGAGTTTAGTTGTAGATGGGATATTAATATTTCAGAATCACAGAGGTCTGGGGGTTTGTAATCTATGCATTCTGGTTTGAGTATATCTTTGTACATAATTGCTATGTCATCGTCTAGCTTGTTTATCTTTTCAGATTTGAACCATGAGGCCCACGAGGCAGAGGCAGCATCACCAGAAAAAACAATCAGCTATAACAACATGTCCAGGTCATTGGCTGGGTACCCTAAGCTATTAAGCAAAATGTTCATGTTAATCCTATCCCATGGAGAGATGGCTGGAATAAGTTAACTTTTGCTAGGGATTGTAATTCCTTAACTGTGATCCAAATAAAGTATGAGATAAAGGCAATACTTATTGGCTAAGGGAGGGAGGGAACCTAACAAAAAGAGTCCTAGTAGAGTGCATGCCATTAACAAACATAGTATCAACTTTTTATACAGAATGCTGATAAAATATTAAAAAGTACCTACACTGCAAGCACTTAGGAAATTAGAAGCTTCTTAAATTGAAATGTTGTACAGATGCTGTAGTGTAGGTTGCAAAGTCCAGCCAGCTGATTCAGTGGGGGAATGGACTCGCATGATATTGTGTTAGGGACTGTAAGAGAAAGAAAAGAAAAAATAGGCTGATTAAGAGGGGGCTTAGGAAGTAGATAGGAAAAGATATGGACCAATAATATACAAAAGTCAATGAACTAGTAAACTCAGATGCAACATATAATTAACTGAGACTATACTGAAAGCTATAATCTATTAAGTGTATATGTAATAAGCTAGAAACTACAGATTTTATTTAGTGACCAGCAGAAAACCTGAAAAATATGTGACTGTAGGCAAATAGAGACTTTGAAGATCACTAAATGGTTTGTGATTAAATGCAATCCAATTACAGGCAATACCAATCATCATCTGTTGCAAATGAAAAAACGCTATATTGAAATGTTAACAAAGCAGCACGGGAAAACACATGACTCATCTTAATAGATAGTCAATGAACAGGAACATACAATACATGTAAAAATAACCATCACTTTTTGCAAAGCAAAGAATGGTATAGCATAAGGTTAAAGAACAGCACTAAAGAGCAAATAGCTCACATTCAATCACTACACTTAATTGCTGCTCGTGTATAAGACTCTATTGCATAAATTAATTCAACAAGCACAGAAAATTGAACCAGAAAGCAAATAGATCAAAATGCATTCAGAACACTTAATTTCCACATGAATATCATTGTTTAGGTCATAAATTAATTCAACAAGTACAAAAATCAGGACTAAAGGGCAAGTGGAACAAATTCACTCACTGCTCTTAATTGCTGCTAGTGTATCAAAGTCTAGGTGCAGAAATTAATTCAACAAGTACAAACATTGAGCAGAGGCAGATGTTAAAAGCAGTAATTTGCTGAGATCAAAAAACACAGTATCATATAGTGTGACTGCACTTAGCTAAAATAGATTTTAAACATGATAACGTATGTGGCGAGCACACTACTACGTGGATTTCCTGAAAAAAGATGTGTCCCTACGATTTAATATTTAAAAATGCAGCCTTTTGACACCAGCAATTAAGAAAATTCCATTTGAATGGCAAAGAGGGGATGGGGCACTATTTTAACCAATGTAAGCAAAAAGATGGAGCCTGAATACAGTGAACACCCAGAAGGCTAATAACTGAACTCTGTTTGGATGCTGAAAGAGGGAGGGGCACAGTTTTAACTAATGGAAGCAAATCAAAGTAGTTCGATTAAAAAATGAGTAGCCAGAAAGCCAGTTCCTAAACCATGAGGCAGAAGTAGCATCACCAGAAAAAAAAATCAACAATAACAGCATGCCCAGGTGAGTGTCTTGGTACCCTTAGCATTTTAGTAAAACTTCCGCATTAATCCTGTGCGCTAAATAAAGATTGAGATATTGACAAAAACTTATTGGTAAAGGGAAGGAGGGAACCTAACAACAAGTGTTCTAGAAGAGTGCATGCCACTAACAAAAAAAGTTTTTATACACAACGCTGATGAGATTTCAATTAGGACATACACTGCAGGCACGTACTGAATAGGAAGTTCCTTAAATTGTGATGTTGTAGCAGTGTAGGGTACAAAGTTCAGGCAGCTGTTTCAGTAGGGGCATAGACTCACAGGATATTGTGTTAGGGTACTGCAGGCACTTATTAAATTAGAAATTCCTTAAATCGCGATGTTGTAGTGCAGGGTTCAAATTCCAGGCAGCCATTTCAGAGTAGGGGGGTGGACTCACAGGATATTGTGTTAGGGAACTGCAGGCACTTATTAAGTTAGAAGTTCCTTAAATCGCGATGTTGTGGTAGTGTAGGGTGCAAAGTTCAGGCAGCTATTTCAGTGTGGGGGGGTAGACTCACAGGATATTGTGTTAGGGAGTGGTGAGCACACTACTATGGGAACATTGTGAAAAGACATGTGTTCCTATGATGTAATATTTAAAAAAAAAATATATATATATATATATATATATATATATATATATACATATATATATGTGTGTATCTGTATATCTATATCTATGTTTATATATATGTATATATATATATATATATATATATATATATATATATATATATATATATCTACTTTAAATGCTCGAAGTTACAGAACTTCGACCCACACATCACCGAGGACAAGATGATTGATGTTCTATGACATCAAACATGAAAGTAGACTAAATAAAAAAAAATAACAACCCTGCTTGTATGTTTTTGCAGGGAGCCCCCCTGCATCCCAGCACCCCTGCTACATAAATATACCAACTCCAAGATTGCGCAACAGTGAAGAGAATGGTAAATTCCCATCCCGTGCCATGCTCTTCACTGTAGTGCGATCTCGGAGTTGGTATATTTTAGTAGCAGGGGGTATGGGGGTTGCAAGGGGGCTTGCCTCCCTGCAAAAACATGAAATAAGAAGTTTTCACATTTTAGGTTTTTTTTTTTTTGAGTTCTATATTGCAGAGCTTCAATCCTCTGGTCCTCGATGATCAGAGGTTCAATGTTCTGGAATTTCAATAGTCTGAAGGGGACCTATACATATATACATATATACATATATATATAAAGATATATTAGATATATTACCTAACACCCTTGGAGTACCACAAGGCTCTATACTAGGGCCCTTGCTGTTCTCCATCTTCATTAACGACCTTTATACTGTCATCCCAAAGGTCAGCTGTATCCAATATGCTGATAACTCTACTCTGATTTGCTCAGCCACATCTCCAATAGAGTTATGGTCAGCTACCCAGACCACCTTTAATACAATAGAAAACTGGCTTTCTGAACGTTGTCTGATCCTAAATCCCAAAAAAACTAAAATGCTGTTATTTTCACCAACACGTAGGTCTACCACTTTCACTTTTACCATAAATTCAAATGATGGCACAATAATCTCCCCTGACCCCTCTACAAAACTATTAGGTGTCATGATAGACAATAATCTAAAATTTGACCTACATGTTAACCAAACTATCAAAACCATCAATAAAAAACTAGGGTCACTTTACAGAATAAAAACCTTCCTAACCCCTCCAGCTAAAATTGCCATAGCTCGCTCTCACCTTCTTTCAACGCTTCTGTATGCATCCCCTCTACTCTCAAATTTAAACAAGACTGTCCTTAACAAACTCTCATTTTGCTACAACCATGTTGCCAGGTTTGCCACTGGGCTGCCTTTTAGGACACATCATTGCATCAATCTAAATCAGCTTGGGTGGCTTGAACTACCCAGCCTAATCCAGTATAATCAACTGATTATGGCCTATAAAATTCTCTATAATCCGGACAATACTCCTGCACTTAAAAATATTATCACCCCCTATAATAATCCTAGACCGCTTCGATCCTCTAACAAACTACTAATTCAGACTAGCAAAATTAATAACACAGCCAGTGACTCTCTCTTTGCAAACTCTGTAAGTAGATCCTGGAACTCTCTTCCAGCTGATATTACCTTACTTTCCACCTTAGGTCAATTTAAAACTAGACTCAAACAACATTTGTAACTTAACTGGCTATGTCAATGTATCAAGCCTGGCTAACTCTCTCTAGAATGTGTAAAAATCTGTTAACCAGTTTATTGTATAATTTAATTTAATCCTGACTTGTGCTCAGGATTAACTCTAACCTGTGGAACTTGTTTAACTTGCTTACTTATGTAATCTCTGTAAATAGTCTGTTTGTAATATGTAATGCTGGTATTATGTAATGCTGTATCTGCTTTCCCTTGGAGCTTTTCTCCCCGGGCCTCCGCTGAAAATGGACATGCATCCAGTCGGACAATCCCGGTCAACAAATGTAAAATAAAATAAATAAATAAATAATATATATATATGTGTGTGTGTGTGTGTGTGTGTGTGTGTGTGTGTGTGTGTGTGTGTGTGGATGTGTGTGTGTGTGTGTGTGTGTGTGTGTGTGTGTGTGTATATATATATATATATATATATATATATATATATATATATATATATATATATATATATATATATATATATATATAAAACAAAAAATTTGGTTGTCCGTTTCTGTTGCTTTGGTATTTTCAGCACTGTGGTGGAAAGTTACGGGTTGGGTTCAGGTAAGTGTGTGATTGTGTGGACGTGAGGTTAGGGCGGGGTAGGTGAGTTAGGGTTAGGGCGCGGGTGAGGTGACTGCGCGATAGTGACGGACCTTAGGGTTAGGGTTTGGGTTAAGGTAAGTGGATAGTTAGTGGTGTATGTATAGTTTAGTGTAGGGTTAGGTGCATGAGTTTAGGTGTATGTGTATGGATTGCTGTTTGTTTGGTGTGCTTGTGTTGTGTGTATGTATTTTTCAACAGCAAATTTTTTCCCTAGGAAAAAATTCACTGTTCTGAATGTTTGATGTTTTCAATTTTTGATTCCTAGGGTTCGATATTAGAACACTCAACATTTTGAATGTTCGGTGTTCTAATATAAACCTTAGGAAACTACTTCTTCAATAACACAACACTAAGAATAGAACCAGTAATCAGGGATTTGGGTATGTATGTAGATAGTAACCTGGCTTTTGACCAACATGTGCCTAAGGTAGTAAGGCAATCATTCTATGTTGGTTAACTTTCAAGCAAGGGCATGAGATCTAGGACCAAAGAAGTCATTGTTCCACAGTATTCACCCTCAAAAGGCTCATCACTGAGTACAATAACCCCTTTGGTATGTACCTGATCAGGCACATGCAACAACTGGAACATTCACAGAGGTTTCTCAGAGATAGAGTACAGGGTGTAAACAGCATGTCCTATGGAGATTGCCTCAAAGTCCTATCTCTGTACTTAGTTTCCTACAGACTGTTGAGAGTCGATCTATCCCTGGCATAAAAGGCATCCCTGAATCCCACTCTGATCTATTTTTTGCATAATTGCAAAACAAATAACATCAATATTACTCATTCTAAGGATATAAACTTTCTTTGTGTCATAAATAGGACATGTTGGAGGAGCAACTATGTGTCTTAGAGAATTCCCCTTCTCTAAATCTAGCCTCTCATCCATGTGAATCAGATATTTGCAATAACCCTATTCAAGAGAAACCTGGGCCAGTGGATGGAAAATTAGAAATGTACCTCTGCTCTAGCATGTGTCTCAAATGTTCAGAGGCAGGCCTAGCTTATATATAGTCCTTAAAATAACCTCTAAGGCACATCAACCTGTGGGATACATTTGGGAAGCTTGGCTGGAATTATAAAGGCCAGCACATAAATTTGTGGCATACATTTGGGATGTTTGGCTAGGCATAAAAGGCCCCAGTGGTCATTAGCCTAACACACTCCTATGAACTTATTAACCTATTAATTGTTGATTCTTATTTGCTTAATGTGCTAATTGTTAACTATATTACTCTATTCCTCTTGATCCAGGTCATGACTGAAAAGAGTGTAAATAAAAATAAGTAGATAGATAGACAGAAAGATAGACACACTGACTAACAGATAGATGAATGGCATTACTTACAAACTGTGTTTGCAGATTAAATTAATTGTAATTGGCTATACTGCAGCCAGTAATAAGTTATTTATGTATGCAGGCTTTAACATTTCTTATGTGACCTGAAGTCTAATTGTCATGTTTTATAGACTGAACGTATATGTGTGTCTTTTCTGTTACACCTCTGGTTCATATTGGAGGTTAATGGGATGTTTTTTCCAGTCCTCTGATCTGCTTAACAAACAAATGAATAATTAAAATAATTTTACCAAGATTTTGAGATCACAGAATGGTTCCTGTGTTGTTCACATATGCAGAGAAACATATTTCTTCTAAAGCTGTTTTTAACCTCATACAACTTCTGAATGGATTGCAGTTTAGTCAGCTACAACATGGCTTTGTGCATCAAAAAACATACTTTGTATATAGATTCAGAGCTATTAACTTATTTGAGTTAGTGTGATGAGAGAGAGAAAAAAAGAATAAGCAAGTCAAAGTTTGCATTCACAGCAGAGGTGGTAAGGAAGTATTTAACATTAAGTAAACTGTGGGTCATTGAACAAGGTTCACAACTTAAAAATTACCAGAACATGTATTAAGGATATTCTTCTGTAGCAAAATGTTGGAAAGCAGATCTCCGTCATCATGAAAAGCTTTGTAATCAGATATTTCTAATGGAAGTCCCATACCATTTGTTAACTGAAAAACAGCATGTTTTTGACCTTGTTCCAATACCAAAATGAAGAGACATGCTGCGTTTGAGGTGGTGTGAGCAGAATGACAAATACATGTTCTGCTACACTTGCATGACATTTATCAGGTAATCCATTTCATTCCTAGCAAGGGTGACTGAGTGTGCACTCATCTAGCACAGCTGGTATTATGCTCTACCTGTGACAAGGAGGTCATTCATACTTAGCTATCTTGACAGTAAGGATAGCTCCCTGAACTGTATACACTAAATGCAGCCAAATGTTTGCAGAAAAAGGTACTTAAAATTACAAAAAAGAAGAAGAAGAAGAGGTGCAGAGTTGCAGAGCCTGTGTGAAAAAAGTGTTAGACTTTAGGGCATTGGTGTAATATTCATGAAAATTTGAAGTATAGGTCAGTACTATCAAAACACTTGTCACTGTCACACACATGCGCAGGCACACACACACACACACACACACACACACACACACACACACACACACACACACACACACACACACACACGCACACACACACAGATGCATACACACACACACACACACACACACACACACACACACACACACACACACATGCACGCAGGCACACACACGCACTGACCACTAACCTGAAGACTCAAGCATACACTCTACCTGTAGCAAAGTCTGTACTAAATTTAGCACACTGAAACCACTGCAGTGTGTAGACAGGAGGTAAGTGGCATTTTTTCTCCTACCCTGGAGGCTTCTCCATGAGATAAGATTATGAAATGATTCAAAAAATTATTTTTTTAAATATTAATTAATGAGAACTACTTATTACATACACAATCACAATAACTGTTTTGGACCTTAAATAAAAAAAAACATACCCTCGTGTATTTTAAGAATTCACAGAGGTTAGCTGTAAAACTTCAACTGATCTTTGAAAGGATATCAGCATGCTTAGCTAAATGTTTAAGCTCATCACGAGTACGTTGAACCTCTGTATTGCATGTTTTCACAACAAATCAGTTTAGTAGCAATTAGAAAAGGGACAGGAGTTAATGTGATTTATTAATGAGTGGTATTTGCTTTGAATGACAAACAGATGCATGCCAAAAAGGTATTCTGTATTTTCTCAGCATACCAGATTAGTGATGCCAAAGGCACATTTTGTTTTAAATTAGTGTCTGAACACTGCATGTACTTGAGGAAAATAAGCTGGCAGGGAATGAACTTCTCATTTTGCTTGCTCTAATGTACATTTGATGAGATTTTAAGCTATAACCAAGGGAAGTGATTGTCATGGATCAAATGTATAATAAAACAAATAAGACCACTGCACCCAGCCTGAAATATATTATTTAATACAGTAGTATTTTATGTATATTCTGTGCCATAATGATAAACTGTGATTAACAGAAGACTTAGGCTTCCAGGTGCTTTCAGTACACTCTATCTTTATCGATATTTTAATGTAATCAGAAAAAAAAAATACAAGCAATTTGAAGGAAGTGGCTCCCATGTGTGCCAACATACTGTATGCTGTTTTGCCATTTGTAGAACAGTCTTAGCCAGAAATAATAGTCACAGCTTATACTGACAGTTTTTGGCTTTTAGCAGCAGCAGCAGCCTTTTTTTTATGAAATACATCCCATCCAATGCAGGGGAAACTGAGACAGAAGAAAAGGCAGCACAATGAGGAAAAAGCAGATGATTTACCATCATTATCAACTATTCATGAGCTCTCACCTGCAAAACAGCATGTCATTCCATAAGGATGGGAGCCTGGAATCATGGACGTCTCCTGCATTAAGAATCATCTGCTGGCTACAGCTTGCTTGTGTTACAGTATTGTCAGGCACACTTCAAAGACAAAATCATATTTTTGTTAGTGCATGGTTTGTATACAATGCAGGGAAGCAGATGGTACACTCCTCCGAAGCTTAGGAAATTATTAATGTCAGCAATACTATAAGTCTTGCAGGTACAGCCCAGCACAGTAGAAATACAGTAACAAGATAAGGCACAAAACATCGAAGCACTGAAAGGCAGAGCTGTTAGAATTTGGCCATAGGGCAGTATGGAGTTGAGGACACAATGTGCAGCAACATGTGCCCTGCATGTGAACAGTATTTTTAATACTTTAGGAAATGGTCATAGCTGGAGAAGGGTGCACACTACTGCATGCTGTGCCCTTGTAGTGCAACTGTCCAATTACTGCAGGATAGGTTATAGTGTACCGCAGTAGTCCACAGTATAGAACACTTTGCATCCTTCATGTATTCACGTGGTCATAACACTTCTCCCATGTATTTTATTTATTGTGCTTGTTTGTTTGTTGTCTCTAACAAACAGGGAAGTTCAGATGGCCACAACCCATTTCCTTTGGAGATATATGGAGAAAAGCAACCCAAAGAAAACTTAAATAATACATTAATTATTTGAACAAAATATAGAAGTGGCAGAAAAAGCATGCAGAAGACCCTTATAGATACATACAATATGCATAAACAGAGACTGCCAGAAAACCACGCTACATAATTATTTACGGTATGTATGACATTAGCTGCCAACAGTAAACATATGCATTCATATATATTAGAAATACGTGAAATATGTACATTTTAAAGTATGCTTCACACATGATTCCTCAACAGTAAACTGCTGACTTGTAAAATGTACCAAAAAGCATTTTCCTGCACCACCACATCACTAAGTCAGAGACTGCACTTCACTTAGAGAGGAAACAATGGGTTAATTACTTTTTTTCTGTTTTACACTTTCTCCCTGTCATCTGTAGAATAACACTACATGTGGCTGTAGAAAAATATACTCTGATGTAAAATACTTAATCAAACACAAAACAAGCATGAGCATACAGGCAACAGACCTCAAGGACTTTGATTAAAAGGACTTGAGGGGAAACCATAAAGGGTGTTAGGGGTGTAACTGATCCTTATATTTGCCAACACCTAAGAATCTGAGAATGCAAAAATGAAATAATCCAGCTAGGTATATTTATAGGGGTGTAAAAGGGAAATGCTGCAGCAAGAAATACTGTTATGTCAAAAAGGGAATTACAAGAAGAGTAAACACTATATGAAGGATGTCATTCAGAACACCCATACAAAAAATGAGAGACCTGATAGGAATATATGAAGAATATCACTCTGTGCAGGCACATATCCCAAGGCCCTATCCCTGTGTTCTGTCTCCTACAGGCTTTTGAGGGGAGATCTATGCCTGGCATACAGGGAATTGTCAGATCCCACTTTGATGGACCTCCTGCATATCCTCAAAACGAACAGTACCAGAATTACCCATTCTAAAGCCTTAAACCTTGCCTGTGATAAAAATAGGACCTGCTGGAGAGATAGGTATGTATCCCAGAGACCACCCTGTCTATGGACCAGACTCCCCATCCATGTGAAGCAGAGTTCCTCTCTAACCCAGTTCAAGTGCAACTAGGGAAATTGGATGTGAAACCAGAAATTCATCCCTGGTTTGGTACCTATGTCTGTAATGCAAGCAGGTAACTGTAAATGGTTCATCTCTTAGGCCCATGGTTGCACTTATCAAGGGTATCAGAACTTGTCAGAAATTTGGGATGCATGGCTAGGCTTGAAAAGGCCCTGGTGGTTATTAGCCTAGTAAACACCTACAAACCTATATGAAAGCCACAGACGTGACAGGCAGTATATGAGGAATATCACTCTGTGCAGGCACATATGAAAGCTAGAGACATGGGAACCAGTATATGAGGAATATTACTCTGTGCAGGCACATATGAAATCTAGAGACATGGCAGGCAGTACTTGAGGAATATCACTCTGTGCAGGCACATATAAAAGTTAGAGATGTGGTAGGCAGTATATGAGAACTGTCACTCTCTATAGGCTTCCAGGTATGAAAATAAAGAGATTTAATAAGTACAGTAAGAATAAGAAGGAAAAAATGCAATAAAAAAAACACTGATGAATGAATGACAAAAGGTACAAGAGTAGGAACAGGAGTAACACACAGTAATAATAAGAAGGAACAGGCAAGCAATGGTGTCACTATGTGGACTGGGAGAGGACAGCATAGACTACAGCTTGTGAGATTCAAGGATTAAAAAAGTGGGTGATAGGGATGAAGGTATAGAGAGGTAGAAGTGGGAAAGCAGTAAGAGAATATAGACTGAAGTGTTAGCAGAAAGTTGGAGCAAAGGAGTTTAAGGAAAATGAGTTAGATCTGGGGAGTGAGCAGATAAAGAGAAAAGGGGAGATCAGATTTGGGGGTGTTATCACAAAGATGAAATTTACATTCAGGGCAATGGCTAATATGTATTTTGTATGATGTTCTGATGAAGACTAGAAAAGGCAAGACAGGTAAAAGATTTTAGGTAACAAAGAAAAGGTCAAATGGAAAGACTTGTATTTTTGACCATAGGGAGGGACACTTTATAAGACAACAGCGCACAATGTCTAGGATGGTAAAGAAAGGTAGTGAAAAGTGAGACACAGAGAAAGTGTAAGATGAGGAATGTAGAAGGCAGAATGAGATATGACACTATCAGTAGGCAATATAGGGAGAAAGAGTGTTCAAACATTGGCTAATAAAAGTAATTCATTGAGAATATCCGTCACCTCTGGGTGTCTGAAGAGGCAGGTTGTCAAGAATGAGTGTCTTCCTGGCTACCTTCAGTACTTCATCAGATCTTTCAACACAGGTTGAATGAAAGGCTCCTTATTAGAAGGAGGAAAATCTGGTTACATATATGCAGGAGGGTGTGTCTGCATGTCTGATGCTAGACTTGGCAACAGATTGATGAAGACTTTAAGGACTCCAGGGTACATTGTGGCTCATATCAAGTTAGAACATTGCCAAATAATCAGAATATGGGAAAGGTTATAGTTTATAGGGGGGGTAAACTGCACCAAGAAAATGGTTTATCATCCAAAAGAGTGAAGGACTATATGCTGATGTATTTTATTTATTTATTTATTTGTATTTGGTTACCAGATTAGTGCTCTAATCAATATCGACCAATTTTGGGCTTCACCCTGGTGAAATACAAAACATTTCACAAACAAAAAAATATAGAAATGTAATTAATAACAGAATACGTTACACTAATTACATAGAAAAAAACTGTGTCTATACATTCCAGTGAACAAACATAGTGCAATGTACAATCAAGCAGAGTAATGTAGAATATATATATTAATTTCCAAAGTGGGTCAAGCTTCAGTGAATCCTGAGGGAGGTGAAGAGACTCATAAAGGCTATAGGTTAGGTGATATGTCCTGTGTTGAAGCAGGAGCATTCGGCTTGGATGAAGAAGTGCTTTTTGAGTTGCATTCTGAATTTAGAGTAACTGCCGATTTCCTTAATGTTGATTAGAAGAGCTTGCCAGAAAGGGGTGCCTGAGAGGAGAGGCATATGCAGTGCTGTGGCATTCAGTTCTAGGGGTAATTAGAGTTGGTGTGGCACAGCATGTGCAGTGTTGTGGAGTTTGGTTCTAGGGGTAATTAGAGTTGGTGTGGCACAGCATGTGCAGTGCTGTGGTATCTGGTTCTAGGGGTAATTAGAGTTGGTGTGGCACAGCATATGCAGTGCTGTGGAGTTTGGTTCTAGGGGTAATTAGAGTTGGTGTGGCACAGCATGTGCAGTGTTGTGGAGTTTGGTTAAAGGGGTAATTAGAGTTGGTGTGGCACAGCATGTGCAGTGTTGTGGAGTTTGGTTCTAGGGGTAATTAGAGTTGGTGTGGCACAGCATATGCAGTGCTGTGGCATTTGGTTCTAGGGGTAATTAGAGTTGGTGTGGCACAGCATATGCAGTGCCGTGGAGTTTGGTTCTAGGGGTAATTAGAGTTGGTGTGGCACAGCATATGCAGTGCTGTGGAGTTTGGTTCTAGGGGTAATTAGAGTTGGTGTGGCACAGCATGTGCAGTGTTGTGGAGTTTGGTTCTAGGGGTAATTAGAGTTGGTGTGGCACAGCATGTGCAGTGCTGTGGACTAGGGGTAATTAGAGTTGGTGTGGCACAGCATATGCAGTGCTGTGGAGTTTGGCTCTAGGGGTAATTAGAGTTGGTGTGGCACAGCATGTGCAGTGTTGTGGAGTTTGGTTCTAGGGGTAATTAGATTTGGTGTGGCACAGCATGTGCAGTGCTGTGGAGTTTAGTACTAGGGGTAATTAGAGTTGGTGTGGCACAGCATATGCAGTGCTGTGGAGTTTGGTTCTAGGGGTAATTAGAGTTGGTGTGGCACAGCATATGGAGTGCTGTGGGGTTTGGTTCTAGGGGTAATTAGAGTTGCTGTGGCACAGCATATGCAGTGCTGTGGAGTTTGGTTCTAGGGGTAATTAGAGTTGGTGTGGCACAGCATGTGCAGTGCTGTGGAGTTTGGTTCTAGGGGTAATTAGAGTTGGTGTGGCACAGCATGTGCAGTGCTGTGGAGTTTGGTTCTAGGGGTAATTAGAGTTGGTATGGCAGAGCATGTGCAGTGCTGTGGAATTTGGTACTAGGGGTAATTAGAGTTGGTGTGGCACAGCATGCGCAGTGCTGTGGAGTTGGGTACTAGGGGTAATTAGAGTTGGTGTGGCTTGTGAGTTGTGTCTCAGGTTGTGTGAGGAGGGTTGTTTTTTTGTGAAGACTAGCTACAAGGGGAGAAAATGTGTGGAGCTGGAGTAGCTTGCAGAGTTGGAATCTCAAAATTAGGTTATTTCTTTGTTTTATGAGTAGCCATTTGGCTTTTTCTAGGGTGTGATACAGTGATGTTCAGAGAAAGGTGAGTTTGTAATGAATCACCAGATGCTGTTAGAGCTAGCCTGGAGTGTGGCAGTGTTTTTCTTGGAGCCAAAAGCAAAACTTGTGGGCCATGTTCAAGTTAAGAAAGGAGAACTCATTTGGCAGTGGATGCTTTGGTTGGTGAGATAGAAAATGGGAGACCTTTATGGCCCAGAAGTGGATGGAGTTTATTTTGGCTTTCACTTTGTCCGTGTGAAAATGGAAGTTTAGTGACTAATCAAGCCAGAGTCCTAGGTACTGTTTAATGTTTTTTAGTGAAAAGTAAATTCTAGAGTTTTATTGTATACCATCATGATTGTTTAATAAGTGACAGGAAGACAGATTGGAGAAGAGATGACAAGAATACAAGAGACTGAAGTGGCATGGCTTAAGCCATTTTAAATTTATCTTCCATTATGGTGTGAGAGTGTACCATATGCAAGAAATTATTTATTTTTTTTATTTTTTTGTTAAATTTTTTTTGAAAAGAAAATTAGGTTTTGGTGTATACAAGTAATACATATATTGGCTTGAGCTTTAGGAAGTAGTATGCTGTGGCATCAAAATTGTTTATAGTTTCAAGCAATTGTGGCCAAGAAAAGGATTTTATATAGTTCACGTACATGTGAAATGCAGTATGCAGTGTCATCATAACAAGCATACAGTGTATTCCATCTCATTTATTATAAATCACAGTCCACAAGCCTTTTATTAACAATAACAAAATCTAACTAAAGACTGTTTCTAGTATCACCAACATCCAGCGGACGACAGAGCAGGAAAGTGCTATCAGGATAGTGACTGAGAAAGGATGGCTGACAATACTAAAATGTCATTGATAAAAACTGAAAACAAAAAGGGGCTGAGGACACAGGCTTGTGGGATGCCACTAGACTCTGCAGTAAGTGTTGATACAATAGAAGTCTGTCTGATGGTTTGCATCTGACAAGACACGTATCCATGAAATAATGTTACAGATGAGGATAAAAAAGTCAAATATTTTAAAACAATGAATAGTTCATTGCATCAGTATCCTTCTCCAAGTCTAAGAGAACAACCACTAAGACATGACTTTATTGACATGTGTTTGAATGTATTCATTTATAGCTAATACAGCAGTGTAATTTCTGTGATGGAACCTGGCACCATGCTGAGAGTTAGACAGAAAGTGAAGCTGGTTAAAGAAAACTAGGACTACTGTTAGGAATGACTTTTTGACCATTTTGGTAGAGGACTAAGGAACATAGCCGTCGGTTTCTCAACTCAGTTTTGTTTTCTACACTTATGAAAGTGGGATGTTAATAGACTCTTTCCACAGATTAGGCACATAGGCCTCATTAAAAACTATTAAAAAGAACATTGAACAGGGAGTAAACAGACTGAAATTGTAACTGCAGTAATTCTACAAGTAATCAATTATTTAGACAAATTTCAAAATGGAAATGAGGATTAATCACAGGCTCTGAGGATTCCTCTGGTGTGGTTAAGCCCCATGTTCTCCTCCCCCTGCCTTGTTAACAATCAGAGATTACTTAACCACTTCAATTAACCTCCATTTTTCAAACACCCCAGTGCTCCCGATTCAGACGTCTGTCCTGCTGTAAACTTGGTATGCAATTTTCTGTGTTACTGACTCTTTGATTAAATATAACTGTAGATTTAATAATATGTGAAATCTTATGCTGACTCTGAATGTTTAAAAGTCCATTAATACATGAGGCCGAAGAATGCATTGGGCAACTGATTTTGTGCTTTCTTGTTGCTGCCAAACTGAAGTGATTGTTTGTGGAGCAGTATAAATTTGTTGCAGCATTTAGTCTAATTCTTAAATCCTAGACTTTGTACGAACAGCCCACTTCTCAAACGTTACTACCATTGAGCTTTATTTTCATGCTAAAGATACAAGATGCTGTATGCAGAAAAGTGTGACCCTGGCTAGCATTTCTTCTTCTTATACATGCTATATCTTGCTTACTTGTTCTATTTAGCTACCAAATACTTGAAACTGTTTCTTAGGGTAGTGCAGTGTACTATTAATGTAAGGATTATGCTTTTTCTCAGTCACTGTGTTATATATGGCATGAAAGACTGTTCAATTATGTTTTACTATAGTTCTATTTCTGGTGATGAGCTAACACTAAATATTTATTATTAGGTATTATCTCTTCTCATGGCTCCCACCCTGAAACACTTGGACAGTTAGAAGGACTGTATCCAGTTGGGCATTAAAAAAAAAAAAAACAGATAGCCACACTGGTCTACCCTCAATAACAAACTTAACTAAGGTTACTATTTTTCTAAAGTCTTTCTGCTTAAACTGTTTAATTCAGCTATACTGGGTCAACAGCACCAAACTTTCCAGCCCTTAAATAAGGCTCCTAATGCTAAAAAGTTCCACCAAATTGTGCTGTTAAAGGTGCTGTCTGTGTTTAAACACAGAACATAAAATAGAATTTAAAGCAAGTAAAAAAGCAAGGAAAAAGTAAGTTCCACCAAATTGTACTGTTAAAGTTGCTGTCTGTGTTTAAAAACATAACATAGATTAGAAATTAAAGCAAGTAAAAAAGCAAGGAAAAGCCTTTTACTTTAATCACAGGCTCTAAGGATTCCTCTAGTGCTGTTAGGCCAGAAGTGGGTAGTTAACAATTGTGAAAAGACTGTGAGAGACCTGTAACATGTATGACATATTTGGAGTTATTATATGGATTAGTAGATCTTGTAATACCTCTGTCATGAAGAAGAGTAAAGGATGGATTGTTCTTGTGTAGTTTGCAATAAGAAATATATATAATGAATGACAAGGGCAAATGTTATACACTGTAATTACATGGTTAAATTTAATTCATAAAAGCTAGCTTTCATCTTTAATAATAGTGTTTATCTTTCATGAAATAGTCTGATTCTGCCCTTCTTCCTATGTAAATACTATAATACCACCCTGTTTGCTTGTTAAAGCTTTTAGTAATAATGAATTGGAAAAATAAAAAAAAAAACATACAAGACAAATAATTCTGATCTCCCTGCCATTACAAGACCAGTGGCATTTTTAAGATATCAATCAAAAAAAAAGTATCACACCTCCCTACAGGAGTGCAGAAATTTCATATACTCTCATAAAATGATGTACTCCTATGTCTTTATAAATATTGATCACAAATAAAACTTTGACTGCAGTTTTTAAAACTTCGCATTTTCACATAAAATAAAGTATTTCTGCCAATACCATAAGAAACACAAATGAAATACATTGTGTTTAAAAGCTTCACAAGCTTTGCATACAATTAGTATAAGTATTAGCTAAGATAATCCACCAGCAACTTCCAATGTTGTTGTCTTTCGGCTTTTTCCCGGTTATGGGTCGCCACAGCGGAACTCCGGTCCACTAATGATTGGCAGTAGATTTTGACGAATGCCAAGGTGCCAGCTTGACGTTCAACCTTCAATGAAGGCACACCCATTTACGCATGTCTTTCGAACATCCACCCAACCGTGGGGAGGACATGCAGACTCCACACACAAGCCACTCCCCACACTCCAGCCGAGAATCGAATGGGAGAACCTCTTGCTGTGAGGCAACAATGCTACCGCTGTACCACTGCGGCTTACCCACCACCGACTTCCAATACTATATATAAATATTTATTATCAGTTTAGGGTTTTTGTCTAATTATACCATATGACTTCATCAGACCAATATTTCTGACAGAATACTCTGTGAGTAAATTTTAGAATCTGCCCACTCATTAAAATCCTAAAAAATATGTACCCAGTCAGCTTTCCCTTTCCCATCACACCTCCAGCATTTGCTCTCTATCTGAAGGAAATATTCTAAAGACTGCTTGGAGTTGCAAATAACTATGTGAACACTGTCAAGCAAAAATCCTAAACTTTCTGGATATTTGAGAGCCATACAGATGTCCCCCATTGTTCCATTGTAAATTACTTTTCCAGTCTCTCTATTCCCAATCTTTTTACTCTCCTCCATTTGAATATTATAGTTGTCATGCAATATTTCATATTCCCTATTAATTATCCTTTTTTAAACAGCTTCTGTTATAGAATCTAATAAAAACTCTACCACAGCTGGCCTTTCACTTTGCACTCTCCTATCCCTTTAACTTTGGTATAGTCTGCTATGAATCCCTGGTAGGGAAAGCAGTCACTTACCTGTAGTCCTCACTTCTGCTCAGCCTCACTCTATTGCCTTCCACTCTCTGGTTATTTGCCCACAAATCTGTGATGAAAAAAGATAATTAGGCAGGGATAGTATGGCTGTACAGGTGCTATGGGCTGACCCTCGAAGGATGAGTATAAAAGGTTCTAATCATTTTTATTTTATTTTTGATATCATGTTAATGGTACATTCTACTACTTTGTCATGAGGGGTATAGTTACTTGATTGCACTGCACTGGTGATATTCTACTGTCTGTGGAAGTGTTTTGGGCATTGTTAATTGGTTTGGAATTCAAAATGTAAGGCTGTTGCACTCAGCACACATATTGTTGTTGGCTATTAATGGACACGTACACTTAGTTTTCCTAGCAGCAGTGACATTCCCATATTTTTGTCCTGACTTTTTATGCTATTTTGTTTTGCACTTGAGTACTTGACTTAACTTTATGCATTTTTTCTGCTGGCAGAGTCAACCAGATACTAAAGAGGCAGTGTGTCTTGGAGACTGTTTGAGGATTGTTTTTTTTTTTTTTTTTTTTAAACACTTTTTTTAAACACATCTTTGAGCATAGGTTGTCATATAATACATATTCTGTCAGTTTTGCCAAGATGCTTGCTTAATGTATACTATAACTTCGTTTCACTATTCTGCCTTTAAACATGTCTGTGTACTATGCTCATCCCTGAACTTAGATGGAGGGTTGTACATTGGACACAATATAATATCACATCTGTGGCAAGTTCAGTGGGTGCTGGTAACTTCAAATCAAAGGGGGGCTTCAGGAAACACCTGACTGAGGTGGGGCCAACTAGAAAGGGGTGGGGTTAACTTCACAAGGTGGAACTATGCATAGCCGGCTTTAGGCACCAGCGAACCCTGTGATCTCTGGTGGGCCCCTGTTCCCTGGGTGCCCCCAATCACAGCAAGTTATCATATCCTGATATTTTGTAACATGTCTATCAAACCAACAAAAGCTAGTAGCATTCTTGTATACTTAATAAACCACATGGATAATAACTCTTATTTATATCTCCTTTAAAATTCAAAGATATTTCTGGTTTTAGTAACAGTGTTTTGTCAAATAACCGGCATCAGAATTCCATTAAATATTTTACCACTGACATAGTGCCCTTGGCTTATTTACATCCTGCTGTTGGACATGTTCTCCACTAAAAGTAACTACATAGCTAGCTTTACGTCCATGCTATACCTGTGGCTGCAAGAGGGCTCCCTTTATCATCTTTGACTGTGTGGGGGCCCTACAAAAGCTGCTGCTGATTGGGGAAAAATAAGGAAGAAAAAAATTTATTAATTTACTAATTATGCTCTTTAAACTTAACAGAGCTATTATATGACCCTGTTAGGATGATGTTGATAATGAACATGAATAAGTTAAGCACTAGAGAGATCAGCAGCCAAGAGTGACTTATCATAGTGCAAATTTTGGATTTTAAGAAGAGCTGATACTTCTGATCTTCAGAGGTGGTTTTCTCTTTCAGGGAGTTTTATAAACACAAACAGAACACCATATACTATAACTATCAATTTCTTTGCTTAACAATTCAGTGCAATCCCAAAAATAATAGTATAAAGGCACAGAATCAGGACTACATTTTAAATATTACTCTAATTCGCTTAAAAATTTAATAGAATAACACCTTTTGCATCAACACGTATTTTTGGACAATAAGCATAAAACTCAGATATCTGGATTGATTGTCTGTTTGCAATCCTGAATGATTTACCAGCAAATCAAACTTTTTATGAAGAAGAAAGCAGAAGTATGAACAAAATCAGGGAAGGTGTGTGAAATCAGGGACAGTGACGGGTATGTGAAATCAGGGACAGTGACAGGTCTGTGAAATCAGGGACAATGATGGGTATGTGAAATCAGGGACAGTGACAGGTCTGTGAAATCAGGGACAGTGACAGGTCTGTGAAATCAGAGACAGTGATGGGTATGTGAAATCAGGGACAGTGATGGGTATGTGAAATCAGGGACAGTGACAGGTCTGTGAAATCAGGGACAGTGACGGGTATGTGAAATCAGGGACAGTGACAGGTCTGTGAAATCAGGGACAGTGACAGGTATGTGAAATCAGGGACAGTTACAGGTCTGTGAAATCAGGGACAGTGAAGGGTATGCATTACTCCTCAATGAGGGAAATAAGTGACTTACCCCTGCTGCTGTCTGACAACTGCTAAACAGCAGTCACTGATCTGGTGTGGCAGTACCAGTGTTGCACAATATATTGTTATTTGTTGAAATAAGTACAAAACTAGTACTGCTGTGGCTTATGCTTGTGTGTGTCTGTGTATGTGTGTAGAAAATGTCACTGATTTTTATCTGTGCATGCGCCCATTAATGCCAAGACACAGACATTATTCTTCTGGGTATCAGTAAAAATGTACCTAACAAGTAATTATATTTCAAAAGTAATACATAAAATATATTACAGAACATTCAGACACTTAGATCTTCTTGGAGTCTGGTGGACCCTCTCACCAGACTGTATAAATGGATACTGGGGGCTCGCTTAATCATCCTTGACTCTGTGGGGACCCTCACAAAAGCTGTTGCTGGTTGAAGAAAAATGAGGACAATAATGTATAAATTTTCTGACTGAGCTGTTTAACCTAAACAGTGCTGAGCTATGACCCTTTTAAGATAAAGCTGATAATAGCCTCTGGTTTCAACCAAACCCATTCTAAAACCAACCTGCTCAAATGTGTGTGTACAGAAAGCTGCTGCAGGTTATGGGGGGCTGAGGATTGTGTGGTTATTACAACTTTAATTTTCATCACAGTCAAACCTTAGACATGTACACATGAAGTCATTATAGCTTGTGTTTGAGCTGAGGACAGTTTGGACACTGTTTATTTACTTTCCTCACAGACCTCAGAGATATAAAAAGAAGGTTACTATAGCTAGTGTAGAGGTGGGTGTACTGTCTAGGAGAAACAAATTAGAATATATTACTGAAATCAATCTCACAATCACACATCAGGCACATATACACGGGGATGACTTTGAGGGTTAGGGGTGAGGAAGCATGCTATGTATACGTATATCAACAGTCCCTTGAAATATGTCTAAGTCAATTTAAACCTCTGCTTTCATCCTAGTCTAAAACCAGAGGGATGTATATGCAGTGCCTGTCTTTTGTGGGGGGTTAGGGAAGGAGGCAATATTCCTAGTTAAGACCTATGTATTCCCACAACTGGCTTGTTAGCTGAGAGTAAGGCAAAATATGAGAAAAGGAAGAAAAAAGTAATGTGCATGGTATGGGGAACCCAAAAGGGAGGTGGGATCAGAGTAGAGGGCTGGAGGATGTGTGAGGGGTATTGAAACAGAATTTAAAAACAGACCTGTACATAGAGTTGCAATGTATCATTGCTACAACTAAATGCCAGTAACTGTAAGTATCCCTTTGTTAGACAGGTCAACAAAGTGTGGTATATAGGCCTGTTGTAATGTAAGAGCTCGTAGCTACAGGTGTGTCTGTCAGTACTACTCTAAAAGTTTGCAGCACAAACTAAAAGGCTTCTAAGGAGGTGTGGCACTGACAGGATGATACTTATACAGTAAGTGCCAAGGGGGACCCCACTTGACATTTGCTGGGGGGCCCCAAAATGCTAACACAGGCCCTGAGCTATGGTATAGTTTGATCCAACACTGATCATGCTTGCCATTTTATCTAAAATAACTGCTTAATCACTACTTCTCATGCTGAATAGTCTACTAAATACTAGACTAAATCACATTTCAGAGCTAATGAGGTGTTTAGGTTATGCAATAAGAGCACAAAACCTAAACATCTCTAAACAGTAACACAGTGGTTGGTCTTGACTGCATGAAACTATTATGGATACACATGATGTAGTAAACATACATTGTACTGTTATCAGGTAATTTGCATTTTGTACAATGTCAAGTGAAAAGTAAGATTTGGAAATCCCACTGTACTATCTTAATTTATTATTCACAATTAAAGGTCACTCCAATGCCTAATTTGCCAGTGGTTCTGAAAGACACTGACAAAAGGGTCGTATGACAGCTTTTACCAAAATACACATTGATCTTGCAAAGTCAGGATTACAACAGTAAAGAGCAGGGCCAGTTAACTAATTTCATTTGCAAACAACCCCCCATTACCAAACAGAAGTATCTGCTTTGACCCTGCCAGGATTAAATTAATATATTTGCATTAATTTCATTTAGTTGACAGAAACATTAGTCACAACTTATGTGTGCCAGCTCACCTTACATAAATACACAATCCATTTTATTTGTTTTACTTTTGTTTACCGAGATTTGTCTGCCTTTAGTAAAGAGAAAAAAAAAACCTTTCAGCATATGTCCGAGGAGAAAAATAACAAAAAGAGTAAGCTAAAAAATATATATATATATTTCATCCACAGGTAGCCCCCAAAAACGCACTGCATACATAGTATCTGTTTGACCCCTGCCAGGATATTTTATTAGAAAAAAGACATCTACAGTCAATCAGCCTCTAAATCACACTGCCACCTTAGTATCTGGTTAATCCTGCCAGGATATTATATTAGAAAAATCCATCAAGAGCTCCCAAAACACACTGCCTCCTTAGCATCTGATTCTCCCAGCAGGGATATTTTATTAAAAAAAAAATATGTATCAACAATTGTACAAAATACACTGCCACTTTAGTATCCAGTTAACCCTGCCAGTTTATTGTATTAAAAAAAAAAACAATCCTCAAACAGTTTGTATAAATGTGAGGCATATAAATGTGTGTGCCTGTAAACACATAGAGACTGGTAGTACTTTTACAATATGGAACAGGAGATATAACATTAAAAGGAGGTTTAATTGTAAGTCTAAAGCAGTTACATATCTAGCTAAATGTCAAGGTTGTGAAAGTTTCTATGTAGGAAAAACAGAACTTAGGTTTAAAGAAAATGTGTATGAACACATTTATAGTATTAATAAAGGTAAGGTACAGAACATCTTAACAAAACATGTTTTACTCAACCCTGGATATGCTTTTAAGTTTAAAATTATAGACTGCGTAGATAAGGATGATAGGGGTGGTCCATTGGTGAGTTAGATAACAATGAACCTGTGTGGCAAATCAGGTTGAATGCATATAATTTCCCTGGCTTAAATTATCTTTTTTCTATTTATTGTTTGTTGAAACTGAAGAGTTTGGATAGGTATTTTTTATATTTTTATATTTTTTATACTATTATATTATAATATATGTCTTTAAGGAGGTTTACCTTTATAACAGCGAAACACAGTGGTGCGATTGGTCATATGAGCGAATTGTAACCACAAAAATGAAAACAGCGACAATTTTAAATGTTCGAAAATCAGCAAATCGCAAAGCAGATTCGCTGATTTTCGAATATAAATATCAAGAAAAAAATTTAATGAAGTGTAAAGCAGGGGGGCAAGCACCACTGCACCCTCCCACACCCCCCCTACTTTAATATTGTAACTCCAATAACACACTACAGTGGGGAAAGGGACTATTTCCCGATCCCCACTATAGTGCAATCTGCCCCAAAATGTCAAATGTGCAATGAGCGAATGTCAGTGTGCATTCGCTCATTGCACATTCAATCCTTTTTTCGTTCTGCATTTGCAAACTTTGCAAACTGCCTTTCGGACAATTGCTGTTTGCCCTTGTGCAGTATGCACACATGAAGGTAAAAACCCTTTAAGGAGTTAGGAAGGGGGTGTGTTTGTGACATTACTAGTGGCTGTCATGTGATTTCATAGATGGATATTTAAATATATGTGACTGTATTTGTGATTTGACTGAAGTTCATATATTGTCTAGAGAAAGAAAGTGCTTGCAATATAAAATTTTGGTTCTGGTCTTCTCATCCACGTTCCATTTTTTTTCTTTTTTTTAAGTTATTGGAGTTGTTTTATTATTGGTTTAGTTTATGCTCAATATTTTTGGTATAAATTTTCTTCAAATCTTGTCTCACACTATGCTTAATCTGCTTGTCCAGCTTGTTTATTTTGGTTTTCAAAGTTGTAGTTCGACCTTTCTTCCATTTCTTATATTTTTTGTCTCTCACCTTAATCAGATATCTTGCTCTTATGGAAATATATCCCCCTGATGATGTATCCCGATGTTAAACTTTTTTTGATTTTTTTGCACTCAAACAATTTATCTTTTAAAACTTTATACATCTCATCTATATATTTTACCACTGAACACCACACTCCAGTTAGTTCTACATAGTGACTGTTTTGCTTTCATATAATACACTTCGCTTTTCCTCCTTTCCCTTCATTCCTTCTCTTCTTTCCTTTCCTTTCCATTCCCTTCCTTCCCTTTCCCCCTCCCCCTCCCCTCTCCCCCCCTTTCCCTTTTTCCCTTTCCTTCCCCTCCCCCCCCCCTTCCCCTTACCCTCTCCTCCCTGTTTTCTTTCTCTAGTTTTTACTTTTCATTTCTTTTCCTTTGTTATTTCTTATATTCCTCCTATACATATATATTTTCTTGTTATTAATTTGGATGATAATACATCTATTTTATCTTCTGAACATGGATTTTTAATTTTAATTTTAATTTTGTATATAACATCACCGTATTTCTTATGGATTGCACTTGCTGCAAATTGAGATTTTAAATATTCAGTTATGAATTCATGTAGCCTATGTTGTTTAATTCTTGACTGTTGTTTTGATTTGATATGCATATATTGGTATGGGCACACTCACTATATTCTTTATATAGGATTTTGTAGGTTGCCCTTAAGGCGCATACATGTATATGTATATTTTTAACTAAACTTGGATATTTTAGAGTAAATATCAACAATCTAATAACACTAAAGCATGACGAACATTTTAAATGTGCATTAACTTATTTAATTGTTTAATCTAATTGTATAATTAGGGTGTGCACTTTGTATATAAAGACGAGGATTTGCCTTTTGCAATGTAACCTGATGAAGCGCACTAGGAAAGTGCGTGAAAGCGCTTGTTCTCTTCTCTAATTAAATTGTCTACTTTTAATTTATCTTGGTTCGTGGTGGTTTCTGGTGATTTACAAGATACTTTCATATAATATGTATTGGTTTAGATTTTAGTTTGGCAGAATTATCTAGCAACAGATTAATCTTTATAACCCCATGGTCACTGCATATTAATGTTGGCAAAACTTGACTTGAAGTAACAATAATTTCTTTTGAAAACAATGTCTAGTATGTTCCATCCTATGGTAGGTTATTTTACAATCTGAAGCAATTATTGTTCCTGAATATACACTGTGAATAATTTCCTTACTAATGTTGTTACATCAATAGTATTCCTGTCTGTTTCTGGTAAATTTATGTCCCCAGCTAATATTATTCTTCCTTCCTGTGTTTCATGCAAGAAATGTATGAATTCCTCTAGGTCATCTGTGTTTGACTTTGGTGGTCTATACACTCCAACAATTGTTATATGCTCCAGGGTTGTCTTTATTGTCACAGTTACACAGTCTATAGTATTGGTGTTATCGCTAAACATGTAATAATTACAGGTCTCATAATTATCTTTAATCCCTATCATAACACCTCCACCTGATTTTTTGTTAGAATGTCTGTTACAGTAAAAATATTTTTACCCTGACAGAACTGGTTTCCAGTCATTGTTATTTAACCATGCTTCAAAAACAATAATAAAATCAGTCCTGTGGGAACATACCAAATTTTCCAATAAAAAAGTTTATTATTAATGCTTCTAGCATTAACAACCATTACAGATGTGTCAAATGCTGCTATCTGTGAACTGTTAAATTTTCAACCTGGCAAAAATCCCGCTTTGTGTTTGTCAAATATTGAAAAATATCTGTTGCAAAAATTGTCTTCCCTGATCTTGACAAGTGCACACCATCCTGTCTGAACACAAGTGACCAAAACTAGGCCATTTTTTAAAACAAGACATTTTTTTCATGTTCTGTAGGTATTTACCCAAAAAATATTTTCATTCACAGTGACCTGACTTTCTTTTCTATAGGTGATTTGTGAAAAATACTGGGTCTATATTATATATTCGAAGCTTCAAAAATTTGAACCTCATATATTCGACAACATATGAGCGAAACTTGAAACCTTGAATACATACAATAAAAAAGTTAAAAAAAAAGAAACTTACCTTAATGCTCTGAGCACCCCCACACCCCCCTACTTAAATATACCAACTCTGAGACTGCACGTCAGTGCAGAAAAGGGAAATGTTCCCATTCTGCGTGTACGGAGCCGTTGCCTTTCACCTTTGAACTTTTCAAAGTTCGATCATATGGTGTCGACCATATGACATTTGAACTTTGAAACATTCTGCAATTTAATAGGTACCAAAAAATACCTCCTAACACCAGTACAAGCTATAGTATCTAAGACGACTGTCAGTTCCTTACTAACAGTCAGAGAATCCTTGCGGATTACATCATTGGTACCAACAAGAATAAAAACAGATCCGTACTTCCTTACATTAAGGTATTCCAAGGCTTGTCTCATATCTTCTAATTTTGCTCCTGGTGAGCATAACACTATTCAATGTTCATTATCTTATCTGCAAATATAAGTATCAATTTCTTTAATAAGTGAATCTCCAATTATAAAAATTCCTTTGCTGGCCAGCTCTGAAGAATCTTCAGCTTCTAATGCACTAATAACTGCTTACTCAATTGCTATGAAGGATAGATCTTCATCACCATTAGTCTTATTAATCTCATTGTGTTCACTGTGTATTAAATTCTCATCCAGCTGGCATTGTAAATCCACAGCTTGAGTCATGTAGTCAACATCTGTCTTTCTCTTCTTTTTTCGTACAGTAATGTTTTTCAATCCTTCAATGTTCAGTTTTGATTTATTCCTTTTCACTCACCCCTTGCCTATTTTTTTCTACCTTCTCTGTTGGAAAAATTATGCCTTTTTCTGTAGACTGAAGGTTTTCTGATGGAAAAAAAAATGATCATTCCTTGTAACGTGTGTGTTACATAACAAAGCAGTGTCCTTATTACTGTGTATTCTCTTTCCTTTACATTAATCTGTTTCTTTTTCTTTCTTGTTATTTGTTGTGAACTTCTTAATTTCTTTCTTTTTTTGTCTCCTTCTAAACAAACTGGATCCTCAGATTGCTGATTACTTGCATCCAGAATTCCAAAGTAGTCAGGGGTATCGTCTTGTTTCATAGGGATTGATGCATCATTTCCTAAATGGGTTCTATTTGTTCTACGCCTAACATTATTTAGTTCATCAGTCCAGTCATTAATATATAAAACAACAGTTCTCCAAGCCATGCCAGTTGCACAAGTGCAATCATCATCAGTAAATTTAGATTTACTTCTAACAATGGTAAGCAAATCATATAACTTTTGACACAAGGAACACAGATCACCAGTGTTATCAGCTGTTACCTTTAAATATGCATAGCATTTATTACAATGTACAGGATATTTGTGCATTAGCAAATCATTAATATCTTACTCATTTAAGGAATCCGTGTTCAGCTTTAAATGAATAAAATATTGTCAAAGAAAAGACTAATCAAAGTCAGTAACCACAGAATTCAAAGAGAACTTAAATCAACTTCTATGACAAAAAAATCACAGCAGTAATATGCAACTAAATATTAAATTAAGTACAGTAAAGTTGTTCTGACCACACTAGTTATGCAAGCCAGACAAAAGTTGTAATTCCTTTATGTCACTATTGCTTGCAGTCAAGCTTCCTTTTAACAGTAAAGATCAATAAATCACAAGCCAAAGTAGGATTGTTTAGATATGCTCAGGATTTTCCTATCTGCACTCTGAGTGAATTTATAGCTGTCTAGGCCCCTCTAAAACCTCTCCCTTTCTAACACTCAACAGTGAAATTAAAGGTAAAACAAAATATGAATCAAAGTAAATCTTGTTAGCAAGCTAGCCCTTCCTGTCTACAAACAGTTAAAAGCAGTGATAACAAATACAATATAAATAACAAATAAAACTTCTCTTACCAGTCAACTCCACAGTAAATCACAAACCAAGGTAGGATTATTTACATATCTTCAGTATTCTATGTAAAGCATGTCATATAGCATCTATATACAGTGTATCCAAATACCTGTACATTTCAGAATGAGTGGTCAGTGGTCATTCCTTGCATTCCTAAACAGTGGTATTTTGGATCATTTAGGTACATTTTATTACTGTGAATATTCATTATTTGAAAAGTGTCTGGTCTTCTGTAGATGAGGCTTGAATAACATATGTATAACTATTGATTTCACTATTGCAATGCTCTTTTTTTGACACCTCTCCTCAGTTGACTATCACAGTCTACCTTTCGGGACACTTTATAGGCCATTTATTTCCTGGACGTGAGAGCTCTATGGCCCTTTCTTTACCCTATGGTGAGAGTCAAGCATGGTGGAACCAGGAGCCATAATTCCTGTACTAGGGACTTGATATCTATTGCATGACAGAAATGTCCAATGATTTTGGAATGGAGTGGACCACATAATACATGTATGCAATCAAATGGCCCTGCATCTCCCCACCGCCCCCCCAACACACACACACACACAAACATGTAGCTAGCATCTTGGCATGATATGAAATTAGGAAACAATAATTGTTGGAAACAAAGGGTGAGAAGCTAACCACAGGCAAGATACCATTATAATACCCTGTAGTAAAGAAAGTATATACATTATCAAACACAAAGCAAAAAAATGAAGTAGAACATAAATCACTATGCAACTATAACATTACCCAGAGATAAACTACACAAACGTACATAAATAAATAAACAGCCAAGAATCAGTGTTGCATTATAGAGAAGTCTTTCCAATGAAAGCATTGCAGCCAGGTATTTACTGTTCTTTGTCTCTTGACACATGTTTTTGTTTCTGATTCCCCAACATATACACATATTCTCCAAACCCTTTCCCAAAGTTACATTAACATTTTAGTTTAGGGAATCTTTATTTGAGGAAAAGTTCATAAATGTGTATTTTTACATGTGATTTGGAGCCAAGAATTAAATTTTTTCAAAGTGGTCTGTTAATCACTGTTATTCTTCTCATTTTTGGTAAAACATATTGCAATGACCATAAGATATTAGACATTTACTGACATAGCAGAAATGAATGGGAATACATTTTAATATGTTTCATTGTTCCAATGAAACAGTGTAGTTCTTTGATTTGTGATATTTTGGTTTCGCATAGTATGTAAGACAATTTCTCTTGAAATGATTAATAATATTTTAGAAAACAAAGGTTGGAACAGAAGCAACAGGATAAGGCATAGCCAGTAAGTTACGTGAGTTGGTGTCCTTGATTATTACATAACATTCTGACAAAAAGTGTATTAAAGAATAAAGAAAATAGTTAATTCCTTAAAAATGCTAAACGTACTTGGATGACAAGACTGCGGTCTCTTCACACAGAAAGAATAAAGGGACAGAGACTGCATATCTAACATTTTAAAGTACAATAGGATAAATATAAAATAATTTTAGCTATGAATGAGAGGCAGATTTTCTAGGTGCACATTTGAAAGACTCCACAGGGATGAGTAACAGGGGCACAGGTGTAAGGAACAGATGTCAATTCAAGTTTATACCAGCACTCCACCTGCTGCACCCATACTATCCTAATATCGGACAGGTAAAACCAGTTGCCAGCTACACCACACTGAATACCAACAGGTTATACAATATGGGATACCTCTATAAGTTTCCGAGGATCTAGTAGTCACATCCAGCTGCACCGTTTACATTTGTATGCATATGTTAGACAGCTGGAACAGCTTTTTGTAGTGCTGAACAAGGAAAACCCATCAGGATAGTCATTGAAATAAAAATAAATAACTCTTTGTCAGTTTTTTGAGGTGAAGAGCTGAAAAAAAAAACAGTTGCAAGTTAGAAAAATGAAAAATACACAATAATGCATACCACAACAGGAACTGGAATGAGATTTATAAAAGGAAAATACATATTTTTCTTTCATAGCCTAAGGTAGTTTGGATATTTCAATGATCTAGTGATCATCCATTAAGAGACTGCATTTTTATCAAAACAGAAAGTGAAACATTTTTTGTAGATTGTAAATAAGATGGCATCATTGAATAAGATATATTTAGAAGGATCATGGGCAGGTAAATTCTGAAATAAATGACATAGCACTAGAGACTGGAGACATAACCTGAAACTAGGACAGTGGAAATGGGTTAAGTATATGCAAGTATGAAAACATGCAAGAGGAAGGAACAGAAAAGTAGTCCATTTACACAGCAAGGGAGTCAACAAAGCCATTAATAAATTAAATGTAATAGGCAGCTTCCTGCAGGATGTTTGTCTTTCAGAAATTAGAGAGGGCAGCTAAGAAAAGGGAGTTCTTGAAAGAGCAACTGTAATTTCACTCTTTCAGTGATCAGCAAGACAAAGGCCATAGGTATGCTGCTCTTTATTTGTAGTTCAGACTATTGAATGTAAAATGTAAACAAATGGATTACAGGAAATAAAACAGCTTGTCTTACAATTATATTTTTGCACTACAGCTGTTATAGCGGTAGCAATCATACATTCACGATAGTCCCTTGCTAAGCATACTAATTCATGAAGTAATATTCAGGAACTGAAGATTTTTCTAACCACTGTTCATATATTTAGTCATCAGATCTTTTATTACTGTACTGTGCTATTGACATTTAAGGGCAACTATATTCATTCTTTTCAGCAAACATTTTCACTCCATTTAATGTCAGTAACTGATAGAGAAGTTAACTTGGAAACAAAAGTTAATAATAAATCAGAAAGCAAATGGAATTAGGCCAGAGATTAAAATCTATGTCTTGTTTGTAAGAGACTCCACTAAAGATTAAAGTCACCACTCAATTCAAAATAGATTGGTGTTTTCAGATGCCACTGCTCTGTTGTGCTGGGCTATAATATAGCAAACTTGCCTTAAACTTTGCTATCAGATTTGATGTGAAGTATAGATTCATAATTGCATTTGCTTATTTTGTACATTACAGTGCAGTGGTGCTGAATTAAAAGTCTTATTTTTGTATTCTGGTAAGTTTTTATCTGAAACTTGCCTAGCTGGTTCGCCCTCATGAGACAAGAGGCTACTGCTAGTTTGGTTTGGGTTTGAATTACAACTGACTACATAACAGTGCTGTTTTTAATTGACCTGTGTCCACTTGTGTGTGCTTTATCCTTAGTGAGTTTGCATATGTCACCACTATTTTTGTTCTGGGCTTCAATATGACAAAAGTATCTTTAAGTCTAATAACAGATTTGAACTTGGTAACATTTGACCACTCTGCTGTCTTATTCAACATATGACCTCAGTGGAGGTCAATGACAAAACCCACCTGTTTTTAGAGACTTCTTCAAGGTCAATTTCCTTGTGTGCAATGTTGACCTAAGATAGTTCAGTAGTCCCCACCCCTCAGTGACACTATAGGAAATGCTATGATTGCATAAAGGCCTTCCTGTTCAGCACACATACAATGTTATGTTTAGAAATAATCATCTCTGCTGTAACTAACTATGAAAGAAAATTTAAAAGGAAAAAAAAAAGTCCATCACCCTGACGAATACAGCAAAAACTCAGCATGTTATAATCAACTTCATAAGGGTTAACAAAGAACTAAAGAGCAAGATCAAATCCTGCCGAGGTAATTTTGAAATAGTCCTTATTGCATGACCAAAGGATAGCAGCAAGATATTATTTTATTATGTAAAGAACTGCAGATATAATACTCAGTATTACACCAAGCTTATCTTTAATGGCTTTAATGGCATGACCATTTCAAACCCTGAGGATACAGCTAACAACCTTGCAGATACAAACTTCCCAAAAGAAGTTATCCAAACTATAAGTAACACTCTGCTAATTACGTCTGATCAGATACTAAAAATGCTCTTTGAGAAAAGCTAGCTCTGTGGGTGCACATTGCATACTAAGGTGTTTCATAGTCCTATCAAACCTCCTCAGACTGTTCAGCCACAGTGTTTCTATCAGATGCAAACTAGACACTAAAGAAGCAGCTGCTGTAGATGTACATAATTATGATCACTGCTGCAGTAACCTTAGCTGTATGAGTTCTGTCCTGTGCAAGATACAACTGCTGGACAGCTTCCAAAGCTTCAGGCACCTTCCCCAAACCCAAACCATTAGTCATCTTGAGCAGAGCTAAATAAAATAAGTGGTTTACGTGCTAAGCCCTTCAGAATTTTTCTGCTGCTGAAGAGTGTTCTTCTTGCAGGCTTTCAAAGATCAATGGTCAGCTAACTCTTCCTATTGCTGCACAGATAAATTCCCTTCACTTACTTTTTATGACAGAAACATCAACTTTTCTGTGAAAATCTATACTTTAAGCTAGGGAAAAATATTTGATTGACTGCCATGTGACTTTTAGTAACTTTTAAATGGGAGCATTATTTTTTTGTGGGAAAAAGTTTTTAAAACTAATTTAAAACTACTTTTTCTTAGGTAAAACTCATATTGGTTTATCTTTGGGAGCTGGTGTAAGTGTTTTAAACTGCTTTTACTGTGTTTTTCTTGGAAAACATTACTTTTTTTACTACTTTCCATTGTTCTGTGTAGTTCTGCCAGGCTCACTTGGTATCAGGCATCTTTTTTGGCTTAACCATGGTACAACCTACTGGGTCCTCAGTTCTTGCAGCCAGAAAAAGAGGAAAATTCACAAATAGCCTTTATCACCAAAGCAGGCAATTATTGTGCCTCAGCCTCAGATGGGTGATTCTGCTGTTGTCATTTCTGGTTCCTAAGACCGTTCATCTTTTTTCTTGGCTTCCCCTGATATAGTCCCTACAGCCATCATGGAGCAGGGGAGTTAGACACATCCTGTGCATCCTTTGGAATACTCTTGGTGATCAAGACAAAATCTCCCTTGCTGGTCTAGGGAAAAGGGTCTGGGAATCCATCCCTGCCTAGCCAGACTACTATGCTTATCTTTCAGGATGTTTTCCTTGCAAAATCGGTTCTGCTTTTTCAGAAATACCTGTCAAAAAGTAGCAAACACCAAGATGTATATCTTCTCATGTCTCAGTTACTTTGGACAAGAGTGATTTATTTGGTGTAGCTCAGGGTTTACTTCAGGTTCTGGACCATTTCCAACTTTGCTTTTCCCAGTAAAAGTAAAATGGATTCTTCATATTTGGATGAGGGTGAAATTTTTAAACCACAAAATGATTGTGAAGGAGCAGATTCTATTCTGTAGACTTGGGTTTCTGATTCCGATTCTGAAGAGAGTATGGGCTTTTGCCAGTCACTTTGAAGGATTCTGTGTTTTTTTTAAACTATTTCCAAAATGAGTCAGCAGTTTCTCTTGGAACATAATGCCATTCCATTGACCTTGAAAAAGTACTGTGATTTGTTGCAGATGGATTTTCCACTACCTATGCCAGTTCCTCCCTTTCTTTCAGCGTTAGAGGATGTTTTGATAGAGCCTGTAACTTGTCTAATGGCCAGTCTGCTCCCTCAAGAAAGCAGACAGATTTTTATAAAGTTCCTCAAACTTATATGTTTTTATACACCAATCCCAGATCAGACCAAGCAGCTATTACTCTAGTGAACCCAATAGCTACTAAATCTCTGGCTAATCTGATTTCCTTCTGACAAGGCTGGAAGACTTTTGATAGATTTGGGAAAAAGTATATTTTTTACATCTATTTTTAAAATTCAAAACTGTCAAGTTCATATGTTAAAGTTTATGTTTGTCTCATTTAACAGGATGAGGTATATTATGGCATTTGTTTCCCTTCTGATGAAGAAAAAAACTTTGTGTTGCTTCTATGTTTCAAGTGGCTGCTTGCTGTTTGAAATTCTGATTCTGCTAAAGCCATTGCCAGAGCTGCCACCACCGGAATTTTCATATGGTGGTTTGCTTGGCTGCATACTCAAAACTTTCCAGAAAATGCTGAAACAGAAATTCTTTAAATTCTCCCTTGGATAGTGCAGAGTTTTTGGACTTTCTGCTACAGAAGTCCTTAAAATGTCATGAGAGAGTAAAGATGAATCAAGGAATCTCTCAGATTTTTCAGCTTTCCTTCTCCACATTTGCCAAGGAGTTTAATGTTACCCCAGCTATTTTTTTCCAAAAGGCAAAATAAAGAATCAAGTAAGCTACTGGTAAGCAAAAGTTTAAAAAACAATGGTTGTGAGATTCCAAAAAGAAATCATGAGCACACCCAGAACAAAGAACAATCTAATAAGTCTAAAGGACAATCTACGGGACTCCCTTCTTATCCCATCCTAGCACACATTTAATACTTCCAGAAGGTCTGAACATCCATTTTTCTCATTGGCAATTGATAGTTTCAGACAGATAGCAGAGGGAGTCTGTCCCACGTTTTTGCAAGATGTGCTTCTCATCCAACTCCTGTCATTCACCACCTGCTATCTTGGAAGTGATAGAATTACTCCCTCCATCTCAGTTAGGAGAAGGGTTTTATTCAAGAATGTTTTAGTGCCAAAGAAGCAAGATTCCTGGAGACAAGTTCTGGATCTTTCCTTTCTGAACTTGTTTTCCATTGTGCTTATGTTCAAAATGTTATCCTTTCACAAGTTTTAACCACTTATTCCCCGTTACAGTTTTCTGGTGACCTTAGACTTAAAAGGTATGTATCATCATTTTCCTGTAGATCCAGATTTCAGATGTTTCTTAAGGTTTTCTTTGTTTGGTTCACATTATCGGTTCCCTGCATTATACATTGGTCTATATACTGCTCTAAGGGTCAGTAGCATAGGAAGGACAGGGCAAGAGGGGCAATGACCCCAGGTGCTGACCTGTCTAGGGCACAATCCATGGTGAAGAAAGAAAGATTTTTTTTTTTTATTTATAATGTATAGATTTTTTTAACTATACCTTTAAGTGAAACAGAATATAAACATACTATATAGATGCTCAAGATACTGCCTACCAGCCCCTTTTATGTCAACATGAGTAAGTACCACCCAAATGACCTATGATTGACTGAGAAGGCAATTGTAGGGCCTTATCTTTCGGTGCTGCCCACCAAAAAAAGCTCACTGTGTATGGACTACATAAAAATAAATAAATAAATAAAAGGCTTGGCTACCTTTGTAGTGTTTGTTCCATTCATGGTCAGTTCTACAGATACCACCTGCTCCTACCTGCCTTGCTGTTGCTTTTGTTGTTGTTGTGAGTGGGGTGAGTCTCATCAAACTTTAAATCACCATATATTGTTATTTGCTAGGGACATTGGGACCAGGGATGTCAACAAGCTCTGCACACTACAGAGTACATGTAATTAGCGGGGAGAGTGGCAAAAGTACTATTAAAAGTAAAACAAACATACAAACTTGTGTGCATTCTGAAAATTCTTTCTTTTGTAAGGCATGCTGTTCACTTCCAAAAGTTGCTAAAACAATTGTGTTGTCAGGCAAGTGAAGGCAACAAGACCCACAAATTGCCATTAAATTAGCATGTTTATTCAATAGTGTAGATCTACTGCAGTAGGTAGCGAAGTCATTCCTATACCTCTTTTATTTAAGTAACTCTTCTTCTGATTACTTAGAAGAGGTCTACTATCTGACTGTCCATTTTATTTATTTATTTATTTTCTTTTTTTCTGAAGTTAAGTTGGGGGAGGGCAGCAGCAACAAAATGCAAATGATCACATGGAGTGATAATGTACTGTATGCTCATGATCAGTTTCACTGGCCACTAGTGGTTTTATGGACTGAATTAATTACCAGTTCTTTGTATTTTTGTCAGCAGCTGACAGTGCCATTGTTCCCAAAAGGCATTATATTTAATCAATAATTCTCAACAGATGCAGCAATTATTTACCCAACATCATTTTTTGTCTTCAACCTGTTCATATTGCTCTTTGCAAAAAAAAAAAAATGTAAATTTATAATGAGAAGTTATGATAGCATTTTATTAGTTAAACCAGTTACCATGTGCTCCTCAGTGATGACCATATTCTGTTAAAACATCAATGCTTAGCTCTTTTTATTTTCTGGTAAAACAAAGCTTTGCACTTTGTTCTCAGCTGGATTACAATATTTTAAAAAGGATTGTGCCTACCTCTCTTGATTTGTCTGCATCACTTAATACCCTTCCGCACAATGTCTGACCACATTTACTTCCATACTGTGCTAAGTGGACATGCATGTGGTCAGACATTGTGCAGGAGGATGTTAAGTGAAGCACAATGTAAAGTATACAATGTTTGTTTAACATCCTAGTCACTTAACATTCAATGGGATAGAATCTATCCCAATGTTAAGCGATGGCCACCTGTATTGCTGACTTCCATTTTAGAATAAACTGACTACACGATTAGTTTCTGGCTCTCCCAAGGCCATGATTTTCCCCCATTCTTTCATTCAAAGCTAGTTTGTGTATTAGGTCACTGCATACCCCTCACTGTACATCACCATGAGGAATGTTCCTCATTCCATCGGTAGGTACTAGGCTATCGGCCCTGGGGCCTATACAAGCCCAGCCAAAAAGGTACCCTGGCTTTTGCCACCCAAGAAAATTATTGTGTCTTAAGTTCTATGTCTCATGCTGTTCCACATTGAATGAGTCCATCAAACATTTATTTTTGTGATAAATAATAATACTAAACTAAGTTTTCCACATGTAACCTTTTATTGAGATGGTTGATAGTTATGGGCTGCTGAACTGTTTATGTTCCCACCTGTTACATCTGCCAGTTATATCTTAATGTCTTAGAGAAACTTGGCTTGATGATGTTGCAGAGAGCACAACAGGCAGTGCTAAAGGGCATAAAGCTTGTGTTTGTTAAGAAGAAGCAGTAAGCAAGCTCTTACAAATTTTTTCCTTCAAAAGGAGACGTGTTTAAGGTGCCACATTTTACTAAACCTACAGTTGTAACACTTTGACTCAGACAGTATATTTCTTATGGAATAAAGTCAGTAATACATTTATAATGTTTATATGGATAGGTAAATTTTTCATTTGTGCATATTAACCATCATTTATCATTTAGTTCCTTTAAATTAACTTTGGTGTTTT
This sequence comes from Protopterus annectens, assembly GCF_019279795.1. Classification (NCBI taxonomy): domain Eukaryota; kingdom Metazoa; phylum Chordata; order Ceratodontiformes; family Protopteridae; genus Protopterus; species Protopterus annectens. The sequence continues at coordinate 1,222,953,274 of NC_056732.1, forward strand.
TGCTGCCTGCCAACCATCACCCCTCTCACAACTGCTTGTCTCACTTATTCTGCCTTAGGAAGAAAGACAGACCTAAAAGGCCAAAACCTCAGGACTTTCTGTTAATACCTAATTCCCCATCCTACCTAGCTGATATGTAAGCTCACTGTTAAAAGGCCTGGTATAAGCACCATACTACACCATTGTACACAAACCTACACATATCCCCAGGAAGGCTACTGCCTATCACATCATCATGGTGGAATTAAGCACATTTGCCTGGCCTGTATGCTGCATCCTTATTCTTGCTTCACCATGGCAGTCATTGTCATAGCAGACCTGCAGAATTGGCAAGCCAACATTGTCCAGTCACTGAAGAATCGTCTTATATTTTTGTTGGTTGCCTTTAAGTAGACATCTTCTGGATGGAATAAAAAAGTGCAAATCAAATTGCTTGGAAGGGAATTTTTAAATTACTGACTATCCCTTTATCACATCAAATACCCATACTGCTAAATCTTTTGTTATGGGGTTTGTTAATTCTTACTAAAAATGTATAACTGCATATTGGAAGTCGATCAATACATTATCAGAACATTACTCGATAGAACTAGTTCTTATGAATGAAAGATCCCTAAGTCCGTGGCCAGCTGGCGCAAACTTGTATCACATGTAGTGATCAAGTGCATAAAGAAAGACAATGCAAACCTGTTTTAACTTATGTATGCATAATTTCCTTTGGTATAAGCAAAAGTGCCTCTTATGTATTACATTGAAAACTTCGTTATGTATATTAATTTCAGTTATATATCACTGATTGTTTATACCTTACTGAGTGTCTTACTCTGGGATCCAAATGGCCTAGCTACTCCTCTGCTATGGGTATTCACAGAGAGTCTAGCTCATGTGATAGCCTACTGCAGATTGCAATGTATTCACATTTTCCTTATTTAGACAATTTGCTTATCCTTGCAGAGTCTTTTTCAAAGTTTAAAGAATCTCTCACTTGGGTAAGGGGTCTCCTATACAGACTTGGCTTTCAGGACAACATACAAAAGTCTTGTTTAATTCCATCTCACAGGATTGATTTCCATGGCATGTCTCCTACTTGAAAAAAATATATTTAGTTCTTTATCTATTCCTGAGCTTTTCCACTCAGACAGCTAGGAAATTTCTCAGGATTATGAATCTCATGGTTATTATTATTCTCATACTCCATCCTACAAGACTCCACATGACAAACACCCAGTGGTACCTGAAATCTGTATAGTCCTTATTCTAATATTGCCTGACATTTCAATTTCCAGTAGTGGGATTTTTGAAAAGGGAGAACTTTTGGTGTAAACACCACATATATCAGAATCCAGGTCTCCCATTCTCTAAAAATAGACACCTCAGACTTTGCTTGAGAAATAGTGTCTACAGGGATAAAAATACAGGCTCCTTGGAGAAAAGACACCAAAACACGTAACATAAAACAAATCTTGTCACATATAAATGCTCTTAATGCTCTCAGTCATCCATGGTCAGCATCAGTTCTCACCCTCCATGCAAACTCGCCACAGTAGCCTGGAATATAGTTTTTCAACACTCTCACTCTACCAGGCATCTTATATACCATTAGAACAAAAATGTGTGGCAAACAAGCTGAGTAGGACCAGCACAAACCCTCATGAATGGAAACTGAATCAGGAATTCTTCCATGAACTGATCCAGCTGTGGGGCACATCTCAAATAGATCTTTTCAGCTCCACTCTCAATGATCAGTTGGCAAAATTCTGCTCCAGGACTCTAGAAACAAAAAAACCACACGGAAAACCCCTCAGGTCTTGGCAGGCAAACAATTCCAGTAAATAGCTGAAATGAGAGCGTTGTGTTGAATATACTTATTCCACAGTCCACAACAGTAAAAACGTTTGTTTGAATAAAAAACGTGTTTAATCCACAATCCAAGAACAGTTTAGCGCTTTCACTCATACAAATTGAGCTTCTTCAGAACTGAAAGAACTGTTTTTTTTGTTTCTGGAGTTTTTTAACACGCTGATACTTGGTTTTCTGCTCCAGGACTCTATGCAAAAAGGACTGAAAGACAGATATTTTTCTTTTTCTTGGACAGGAATATTCCTGTACATTTTTGCATCCTTCCCACTAATATCCTTGGTCATTCTGAAGATTTAGAAGGGCTATCCCTAAATCATTGCGATTCTTCCCTTATGGCTTAGGCAATAGTGGTTCCCCCTTTTTTTATCACTCGCCTTGGACAGTTAGCACCAGTTAACTCACAGACTGGATCTGCTCACACAAGACAGAGTGTTTGATACATCTTGCCCCCAGACAACTGCAACTGACTGTCTGGATGGTAAAATATTAATACTTTTTAGGCACCTTCTTTCTGAGAATGTATAGCAAATACTAAAGGAGCCAAGAAACTTGCTGCTAGAAAATTATATATTAGTAATGGAAAAGGTTTTCTACTTGGTGCCAAGAAAGGAACCAGTACCCATTCAGGGCTAGTGTTTCTCTGGTTCTAAATTATTTGTGTGAGTTACTATTTTTTGGCCTGTATTACTCATCCATCAGGTTAATTTATTGGCCATTTCAGCTTACCTGCCCATGAAACCACCTCCTTCAATGCAATCTAATGTAGAATGTTTTTGGAAGGGGCATTGAATACCAACCTTTCTTAGAAAACAGGTGGCTCCTCCTTGGCATCTTACTTTGTCATGTTACTCATCGCTCCGACCTTTGGAAGAAGAGTATTTAAATTGCAGAATCTTATGATGGGTCAACCTTATCTTATTTTCCACAAAGGCAGAGTTTCTTTAAATCTGTGGATATCCAAGGTATCCTTCATTGATGCCTAAACTGGCACCCTGGTTTACTTTGAAAAAAGTGATCCATCTCCCTCTCTACTTTCCTGAAGCTAAAAATGAGGGAGAAAGGATATTTCATACCTTGGATATCCACAGACAACTCAGATACTACCAGATAGGAAAAATTTATTTCACGAACACTGATCTGTTGTTCATTTCTTGTGAAGGTAAGAAAAAATGGATAAACTGTGCTGAAATAGATTATTTCCAAGTAGTTGTCACAAGCAATTAGCTTTTGTTATACCCATCAGAACAAAATACTTCCAGGCAGGGTCATGGCTCATTTTAACAGGGTTTACCTTCATATGTAGCTTTATAGAAAAGTTTGGACTCCAGAGGTATTCTAGAAGCAGCCACTTAGTACTCCATGCATACATTTACAAAGTACTCTAAACTAGATTCCTTCTCCAAGTCTAGGACAGGTTTCACTAGAACCATTTTCCAAGGGACCGTGGAATGTTCCCCTTCCTACTCTTTGGTAATTTACACATATAGTTTAGGTTACTGCAGCATTGATCAATTACACATATAGTTTAGGTTACTGCAGCATTGATCAATATAAAGAACATAGTACAGTGAATGTAAACTCACTATACCAGTAAATGTTCAGATGATTATTGTTGCAGTAGTTGCTCCCTCTATCTACCTTATTTTTGTATGCTTTCGCTGCCAGTATGAGGACTTTCATTTGTATTTCTCTAGCATTGTTCTCATTAAGGGCTTTAACCTCTCTCTCACTGTTGACATGAAAGCTCTAGAGTACGTTTTGGTCAAACCTGTTGTTTTATTCATCTCAGCTTGAGAGAACTTAACAGTTTGGGCTCATGGAAGGTGCTCTGACGCTGTATGAGTTGACTGGCAATTATAGCCTTAGCAAGATATAATTCATACAGCTAACACTACTGCAGCAGTGACCATTTAAGCATTCACCATTATGGTACGTTTACTTGCAAAACTGTACTTTATTTGTACTGTATGTTGTGGGTAACTGTTATTTTCTGAAAAAAAAGGCTACTGCAGTTTTCAACATTTATTTTAAGTCCTTTATCTGTACACTAAATATTAATAATAGTAAGCTCATTCTGAAGGGTACAAATATCTAAGATATTTTTGCAATTACATCTACTTTGCAGTTGAAATTTGGTTTCCAGTCATGCAGTTTTGACATCAGAAAAGTAGATGCTGTACAAGTTGCTGATATTATGGTTAAGGTGTGCACCTCACAAACACAAGGTGCAGGAATTAATTCTCAACTTTAGTCACTTTCTGGTTATTGGCTAGGCATGTAATAGTTTGTAGGCTGATTTACCAATGAACATATGATGCTGAGTGGTGTACATCACCTAAAAGAATGTATTTGTTGGGGGTTTATAGGTTCATAAGCATATACTAGGCTAATGACCACTAGGGCCCTTATAAGCCTAGCTGTGCAACCCAAACATGACGCACAAAACTGATTTTTATAGGTGGTGACTTACTGACTGTCTCTGTCCATCAGAGAAATAGGTGCCAAACTAGAGGTGAATTTCCAGTTACCCATCCACTGGTGCAGGTTGTGCTTAAATAGAGATAGGGATAGGGAGGAGCTGTGCTTCAAATTGATGAGGAACCTATTCTAGAGAATGGGATTTCTCTGTGAAACGTATCTGTGTCTCATTCTGTGACAAACATCTATCTCTCCAACATGTCCTATTTATGGTGCATGCAAAATGTAGGGCTTTTAATGTAGTAGATCTGATGCTGTTTATTTTGTGGATGTGCAAAAGTTTCAACAAAACATGGTAAAGGAATGCGTTGTATGACAGGCAAAGATTACCTTTCAGAAGTCTGCATGTTACCAAGAAAAGATACAGGGCTTTGAGGCAATCCACATAGGACATTGTGTTTACTTCCTATATTTATTTTATAAGAAACCCTTATGGATATTCCAATTGCTGCATGTGTCTGGTCATGTACATTAATGAAAGGGGACATTATACTCAATGGTGGATCTGATGTGGGCTAAGTACAATAGTAGGATGACATCTCTGGATCTAGATGCCATGCCCTTGCTTATAAGTTGATCAGCAAAGAAGGATGTTCTTACTGCCTTGGGCTCTTGTTGGTCAATGGCTAGGCTATTATCTACATAAGTTCCCAGATCTCTGACTACTAAACCAGCATTTAGAGGTGTTTTATTGATGGCATAGTTGCCCAGGGTGGCTGACTTCCCAAAAGGTACTATAATGCAATTCTTGGTATTGAGTTTTAAGACATGACTTTGCCACTAAGTGTTTGTCTATGTTAGACCTTCCTAAAGGGTGTTCTTGTCTTGGGGGATTCAATGATTGCTCCCAGTTTGCAGTCATCTGTGAGTATGGTTAGACAAAGGCCTTAGACACCCAAGAAGTAGATCCCAAAGAGGAGAGAGCCTAGCACAGAGTCCTCATGAACTCCATTAGTGACCAGATTCTTTGTGGAGATGGCCTCACTGATTCTAACCTCCTTGGTCCTATTAGTGAGCCAGCTAGCTATCCATAGTGTTATAAAGGAGTTTATACCTAGTTCCATATGTTTGTTGACAATGTCTGAGTCAAGTATTGTATCAAATACTTTATCCAGATATTGGTAGGCAGTATGCATCATTATCCCTCCTACATTGCCTTAGTGACCCTTTCAAAAAAGTCCATCAGATTCAGTAAGCATGTCCTTCATTTGATAATACTGAACTCGGATAGATCCAATGTGTGAAGGACTCCTGTGTCCTTGTTGATAATTTCCAAGATAATTTTTCCATGGCTTTGCAAATAAGACTAGTCAGACTAATGGGGCCATAATTTACAATATCTGTTGAAAGTCCTCCTTTATGAAGGAGGATGACCATCTCCATTCATGTACTGCAAACCCTGTTGTAAAACTATAATTAAATATTGACGCCAGGGGTCCTTATAAGTCGTATTTTAGATTTTTCAGGAGGCAACTTGGAATTTTACTGAGGCCCATTGAGGCCTTCTTCTTGGCTTAAGCAAGTACAGTTAGTATATCCACCATAGTTATAGTAGGAGGTGTTATGTTTCAGGGTATTTTTGGAGTGTGGCCGGGAGTGAGAGAGGGGAGTAAAGTTTGAACTGAATTTGTCCACTAACTGGTTTACTATATCGCCAGGCTTGCTGAATGTGGCACCATTAACCACCAGTTCTTCCCATTGCTGAGTGCTGCTTTTGATGTTTTTAACATAGCTGAAGAAGGCCTTATGGCTGTCTTTCACCAGGAAGGCTATCTTAACCTCAAAGTTGGCTTTACTTGACCTAATTAACCCTCTTAGTTACCTACTTAGTTTGATGAGAGAGTTTATATTTTTATGGGAATAACCCTTCCTGATTTTTGTCATAATTTTTTTTTTTAATTTTATTGTACAGCCTGTTTAAATGAGGATGTTATCATGGTGGTTTGTTTCTGGGGATAGTCCTGGGATTGGTTCTGGTAGGTACAGCAGCCTCTATGCAGCCATTGACATCATTGCACAGAGTTTCTGAGAACAATTCATCATAGGCTGTTGTGTTCTCAGGGTTTGGAGGGGCATTGAATTTTGACAAATCAACATTTAATAAAATATAATTTGTCTTGCAATATGTCCTAACTGTCACTGGCTTTAATGGGATTATGGACTTGAGTTTGATTTCTAGCAGGACAGCTTTATGGTCGGACCTTACCAGGAAGGACAAGACACTGGGAGGGATGCAATGTTCTCTCATATTTATGAACACAATGCCCAGTATGTTGGAGCCTCTAGTGGGTATTTTCACTAGTTGATCTAGGGTGTTTGTAGTTATGAAGTTCAGGAATCTCTCTGCTTGTAGATTTGAGGTTGTATAGGATTCCCTTTCTATACAGGGGTAAATAAAGTCTCCTGTATGTAGGGTGCTGGGTTGGATGGTAAGTAGTTCCATTAGGTCCAAGTATGTACTGTGAGCTTCCTAGGACATGAATAGTGACCTATAGCTGACTAGGATATGGTACAAGAGTTTGTCTATGGTGATCTGTATGTGGAAGAACTCCAGTACAACATCCTGTTTGACCACTCAAGCTGTATGCTTGTTATTGTTTGGAGGGTAAGCCAACAACTGCTCATCCTCAGCAACTTACACTAGCCTTATAGTCATAGACTGTACACTCCACACCCCAAAGACTACTCTTTCAAAACAACTGCTTCAGGGCTAACAGCTGTGTGATCATTGCGAGCACGTTAGAACTGTTGCACCAATAATGGAAAAGTACCTCTATATATATATATATATATATATATATATATATATATATATATATATATATATATATATATATATATATATATAAATATATATATGTCTAGCTGATAATGCCGAAAGCTGAGAAGAACGACAACAAGATAACCAACACCGGAAGACTGACAACGGAGAAGACCGAAAGTCGAAAATCCCGACGCTGAGAACACCGACATGTTAAGGTAAGTGTGCGATAGGGATGGACGTTAGGGTCAGGGTACGGGTAAGGTAAGTGTGTGATAGTGACAGACTTAAGGGTTAGGGGCTAATCCTAAATACCAGAAAAGCACAATGAATGCTTTTGCCATCCAGATCTCTTTCAAAAACCTGTACATCCTTTAATATTACTTCAACAAACTACACTGCCATAGAAACTGTAACAAAAACCAAACTACTAGGAGTCGTAATAGACAATAATCTAAACTTTACATGATTTAATTTCTTGAGCAAGTTTGTGATTTGGTGGATCCTGACTTCAGATAACCAACTAACAGTTCTCTTCACCTAGTGCAGCCTGGTTAAAGGGGCATCAGCATATCTTACAATGGAGTCCCCTGTGATGAGAGTCCTGTGAAGTCTGTTTGCTTGCCTTAGGGTCTTAGTGTTTGGGAATCCACTGAGAGTGGCAGTATGTGTGCATTAGGTGTTGTTTTTTCTGACTGTCCTTAGGCTTGCTGAGGCATAACTTTGGCAACAGGCAGTGTAGGAGATCTTTGTTGTTAAGGAAGATTGCTTTAAAGTGCCTCAGCATATGTTAGTCTATATATGTGTGTTGCGTGCTATGTGAAATGAGTGTTGTATGTATAGTTTCCACCACCTGATATTGAGCTTTTATGCCAGAGTTTAGCCTTCAGTGTCATTGTATAAATATACCTCTTACATACAGTGTCTGCTTCTTTAAGGATTAAGTGGTTACTACATTGTCTCAAGGTGCCCATAGCCATCAAGCTGGCTACAGAGTAGTTCAGAAATTGCATATCCATATAGTCCAGTCCTTTGATTGGTGAGCTACAAGGGGGTGATGTGTTGAGGTAAGAAGGCTTTTAAGGCTGCTTTATTGATACAGACTAATTAGGGTGCTTTTTTATTTATTTGTTTGTTGATGTTTGATTACTGGGAAAGTCTGACTGGGTAGAAGCCCATTTTCAGTGGAGGACAAAACATTTTAAGAAGAATAATTTTACAATCTTCAAAAATAAAACAAAAACATCTGCAGTTGAAATAATTAAAACAATTCAGACATAATTTAAAAACATTGGTTATTAAGCAATACAAGGTATATGACAATCATTTAATATTTAGAGAAATTTTAGATAGCTTGTAGAGAAATTAAAGGTAAGTTAGTCTGATACAAATAGGAATTGCAATATGAAATGAGGGAAAACAAGCTTATGGTATATTTAAAGAGAAAGAGAAGAGAATTAGCAGTAAGGAAGTAAGTGAAGAAGGGAGAATAAGGAGGTATAAGGAATGGAAATGTACTTGTTCACATGTATTGGGGCAGATTATGCTAAACAGTACTAAATTCTACTAACTTTAATGTTTACACAGTTCTGAAGTCTACTAAATCTGTAGGTATTGTCACCCAATGTCCAACTAGCTGCTTTAAGCATTTTCATGCAAGGTATTTGCTCTATATTGCTTCTTTACAAGGTACAGTTTTATGGATCCTTCTACAGGGAAAATTTGTTTAATAGGTGTTTGATACTGTACAGGGTACTTGTAACCCATGCAAATGTGCAAAATGTATAGCAGCACTGAAACAACCCCATAAAACTAACGTAGTGAACTCGCTGGTCAATAAAATGACTAATGACTACTGATATTTTATTTTTGTGGGATGGCACGGAACAAGAACTAAAAGCCTTTATAGGCTACTTGGAAGGGAGTTCTGATTTTTTTCAGATTCTCTGTTAATTATTCTGAATTTGCGTTAGACTTTTTAGATGTACGCCTAACCAGAAGAGAAGATGGTCTGATGACATCTTTGTATAGAAAAACATGTTGGCACAATAGTTTGTTGCCTTTTGATAGTATACACCCCCGTCATACCTTTGACAATATAGTCAAAGGGCAGGTATGTAGAATTTCAAGATTATGTAGTGAGGATGTGAAATTTCATGATGAGGTTGATAGCTTTTGGGATAATTTAATGATGAGGGGTTACAAACATGGTAGATTAGAATCCTTGATAAATGATAGTAAGATCAAACGCAATAATACTGTCAGACCTTGGCTTAATAGAGGGAGTGAAACAGTTGTTAATAATGTACAACAGGCTGTACCCCTTGAGAGTAAAGGCAAAGTCAATACGGTGCTTACATAGAGCAGTGATGTGGGGAACATTTGTGAATTAATTAAGCATCACTAGCAAGTGCTACATACGGATTTGAAGTTGAAGCAAATATTAGGCACTGTACCTAATTTTGTATTTAGGAGGAATAAGAATTTGAAGGATATGCTCTGCAATGAACCTAAAAGTTATGCCAAGGGGAATCCAACAATAAGGAGAGTGGGCACATATCCATGCTACCAATGTAAAGCATGTCGATATATATTGCAGGAACATACGTTCACACACCCGAAGATGGGCAGACGATATATTTCTAAGGGGTATGCCGATTGCAGAACTAAGAGTTTAGTTTACATAGCTGTATGTCAGAATTGTGAATCATACTATGTGGGCAAGACCAACACTATGTTTAAAACAAGGATATGTCAACATATGTCAGACATTAAGCATCTTAATGAGCATAATGCACTAGCCCAGCATGTGAGAATGAATTTGGGTCATACATTTTTGTTTATGGCATTACAGATGGTTACACCAAATGTAAGAGGAGGGGATTTATTTAATGATACGGAATGTGCAGAAACTAGATGGATTATAAGACTTGGGGCTGATAAGCCACCAGGCATTAATGCTGTTATACCTTTAAAACCTATCCTTAAGAAAAGGATGGTAAAATACTGAAGTCTGATTGGTTGAATTGTATTTTAAAAATGGCTTCTGTGGTGTTTTTATGTTATCTGATGAAGGGCATGTCAGATTGAAAGCGCTTTACAAGGTTGTACTGTTGGTTTTATTGAATAAAAGTATTGACTAGCTCTACGTGGAGTCACCTGCCTTATAGTGTTTTTAAGTGTAATATGATCAGAAGACTCTATCAAAATATCAGGCTGGGATTTATCATTCACAGCCATGCCAATAAAGATCTAATGTATCCATTATTGGGCTGGATTTCTGAACTAAATCAATGAACCACAAAGATATCCAAAAATCAACATAAAATCCACAGGAACTAAAGAATTCTGGCCCAGGCTAGTATCAGAGTTTAATCAACAAGTTAAGTGCTTTCATTACACCAATATAACGAACTTCCTCAGAAATGAAATTTTCCCCAATATGTTTGAAATCTTTGCTTGTTTAAATTTTGCTTATATAATGTGCAACTATCTTTAAAAAGGAAATAATGTGTAACTGTGCATATAGACATGCTAATGACAGGTGATAAAAATTGTGCTGTTCTAAGGGCTAATACATTACTGATACTTATTTTGTCATTAAACCCTGGGAGCCGGGAAGCATCAAGCAATAATTGCCAATATACTTCTCAATACTTCAGCCTAGGTTCCCATGGTCTTCCTTATACTAAAGGTGGAACATTTTCAAGAATAAAATTGGAAACTTTTGAAATGCCTGCTTTCCCTGGAATGCCTTACCTTTATAAAAGGCTAAGCATGCCATACCGCTAGGAAGGTATAGTAGTACATTGAGAACACATGTTACATTTCTTCATCCCAACCACTTTGTCAGCTCTGGGTAATTATTTCCTTTCTCAAAGGATGATTTTAGAGTTTTACCCCTCTGTTACGCATAAAGTAGACTCTTGCATAACTTTCTAAGTAAGTCTAGGGGTCCAAAACCTGCCTTCCAATTTCTGTTTATAATTTTCTTTATACCATTATTCCTTTTGTTGTACGGCAGTCTTTAAAGCAGCCTCAGAGTCTGTGTTAACTACTTAATTACTTAACTACTCCAGGATCTTTAAGAATGTGCTGCATTTGGTCACTCTATCTTTGACTACCTCTTCACCAACTTTGGTTAATAATTCACTGGGGTGGCCTCTGTTGACAAATATTTATATGATTAGTAATGTATTTTGAAATATAATATCTTTATAGACCAATCTAGATATTCTCACCATCTGCCCTTTGACCAAATTACACTTTTGCCAAATTGTTTGATTACTGGAGAAGTGAAAGTAACTGTGTGAAAAGGTGGGATTTCTATATGTATATTTGACTCATACCTCTGGTTACTGTAGTTCTTTACCAAGGTAACATCCACGTAATTGACAGAATATGTGCCCACTTTACTAGTGAAATGTAAAAATTGTTCAATATTGTAGATATACCCTAAAAAATGCAATCATCTTTTGCTGTATGCCCATTCATACCATAAAAATGTCATCTAAAAAAAAACTAGATGGATCTTAATATACAGTTTAAACAGCTTAAACATACTTTGCAAAACATATATTGTCTCCCAGTGCTGCAAGACTATAGTTAAAAAGACTGGAGCTGAGGCAGCATCTATTGCAAAACTTTTAATTTGCTTGAACTGTTTACCATTGAAGCACAAACATTTTTCCTTCAGTACCATCTCTGTATACCTAACTTCTTCTTCTGGCTTTTTCCCGGTTAGGGGTCACCACAGTGGATCACCTGTCTGCTCATGATTGGCAGTGGAGTTCTACAGTGTTGAGTTGCCAGCCCAGTGCCCAACCTTCCACAGAAGGCATACATGCATGCCTAGGGCCAATTTAGAGTGTCTAGTCCACCTACAGCATGTCTTTGGGATGTGGGAGGAAACCAGAACACCCAGAGGAAACCCACGCAACCACAGGGAGGACATGCAGACTCCGCACAGAAGGCATCCCCTGCCGAGGATCGAACCGGAGAACCTCTTGCTGTAAGGCAGCAACACTAACCGCTGCACCACCGTGGCCGCTCATCTCTGTATACCTAACAATAATATTAATATAGTTTTTGTGTTAAGGTGGAGTTAATGTAAATAAAGTCTTTGAACCATTCTAGTTCTAACTCATGTGGAATAACTGAAAACAAATCCACCAAATCAATAGTCACAAAAAATTAGTCTGCTAAAATTTTACAGCCAGCCATCACCTTTAAAAAGTGCCAAGACTCCTTAAGTACATGGGGCATATTATGGAAAAATTGTTTAAACTTTCTGTTTACTAATTGTGCCACAGGCTTAGATTTTCTGCCTGCAGAATTAACTATAAGATGCAGTGGGATGTACTAATTAAACAAATTTCAACATGGAGTAGTTTGCTTTTTATGATTTGTATAATTTTTGTGCTGTATTGAGTACTTGTATGTATGTATGTGAAGCTTTTCTACCCGGGCCTCGGCAGAAAATGGGCAACCTGCCCAGTCGAACTTCCTTGGTAAACAAATGTTCAATAAATAAATTAATTAAATAAAAGTAGACATTTCAAACATATTAGGGAAAATATTTAAGCACTTCTTTATATATATTTAATGTACTTTATTTATTAATTCAACTATTTGCAATGCATAACAATTTTAGAAAAAAAATATATATTTTTACCTTTATTTTTTTGCAACACTGTTTATATTTCATACCAATATTGATTGAAGCAAGTATTTTGTTTTTTAACATATGGATTTAAAATGTTTCTGTTACTTTAACAGTATTGTTAATTATGCATGTGGAGTGATGCAATTTCTTATGTAACAGGAAACATTTTTAAAGCACGGGAAGATAATGCAACTTTCAGTTCTGAAGAAGTTCTTTACATTGTAGGAAGGAAATTGCTTAACTTATAGATTAAACTCTGTGATACTAGCTGGGATCAGCATTCTTTTGTTCCTTTGAATTAAATTTATCATACATCATTCATATCTTTTGCCCAAGATAGTCCTTAAATTAATAGTTCTATAGTTATTAACCTGTGTTAACTTACCCTTTTTGTGAATAGATGTTAAAGAAGAATGTTTCCATATATATGGTTCAGAACTAGTCATGATTAGGTTATTAAAAATAATATGCAATAATGGACATAACTCAGATTTTAGGTTAAACAGTAGTATTTCTTGTAATTTGTCTGGACCTGATACTTTGGATTTTTTTTCTGCTGTGCATGAGTTATTTTGCACCACTGCATGTGGTGTAAAAAGTGCCAATTAGCATCTTCATTCTCAGCGAACGATTTCAGTTCAGTATAAACTAAAAAAAAATCTTTGTAAACCTTGTTTTTACCATATTGATGTCATGTAAGAATAATGGTGGTCCTTAAACTCAGGGACATCAACTCAGGGAAAATATGGGATAAGTCCATAGACTGTAATGGATGCATGCTGTGTATATGCAGAGACACATCCATTAAAGTCAATGGACTTCGGCCTAACATGATGCCAGCCAGAGAAAACAAAACATTTATTGGGCTGTGGTTTCAATAAAAAAGTTTATGAAGCCTTTTATTGAAAAAAAAATGGCCCAAATGATTATGGGAAGACTGAAGCAAAATACATTGCAGCACTTAACTCATCTGATGCCATCATGCTGTAGTTCATTGTGACAGAGCATTTTAAATTCATTAGTGTTAGTTCTTTGTTCATTTATATTCTGATTATCACTTGTGAGTGACATGTTAAGATTACATACTTTTTATAAGGGTGATATAATTGCAATATATTTTCTTTTCTTCAGTCTGCACTGTCAAATTGTTCATATTATATGATATAATATTTTATTTTCATTTGGAATTATTTATTAACTGTTATAGGATATTTCTTGTATAAATAGAAGAACCTCTTTTTAATTAACATTCTACTCCATCATATATGGATTTTTTGTTACATTTAGCATAGTTTACTTCAGCAGTTGACTACATACCATCTATAAATATATATTTTTTAACATTTTATATCCATAGTCTCCATCATAGTTATTAACAATGTGTTCCCGCTATATAGCTGCACAATCACTTTTAATTCTGTTAAACTTTAATCTTTTATAGCTGTGTTTTTGATTATATAATTTACATCTTTATTGCAGATTATTTCAAATGCAACAGAGTTGTGATCTCATCTGCCTTAAGGGGGGGGGGGTCCTATAGATATTTTATTGATAAAATTCTCAGTGTTAAAAAGAACAAGATCCAAACAATTGTTATAGCATTTTTTTCCTCTATTAACTAATTAAATTCATGATAAGATATCCTGCTGGTAAAATACTGTGCATATGGTGAAGTAGCATTTATATTACTCCAGGTGATTGATGGATAATTAAAATTTCTCAGTCAAATGGTATTATTATGTTCAAGACACTTATCCAAAATAATAAGAACATGATGTGTTAAAGAAATCATACTGAGATTATAATAACATACTATTATTGGTATAGTGTTCATATGGTTCAATAAAATCAACAATTGGGGTGTCCATGTCCTTGATAATATTACCAAGAAGACTATAAAATTTAGTGTACAAGAAGCTTGATCCCACCATCTTAAGATTGATTTCTGTTGTACTCATATTCGATGAACCCAGGAATGTGATGTAAAAGGAATTCCAAACATCAGCTAACATAACAAATTTATACAACATATGACCAAATATATATTTTGTCTCAGCCAAATTATTACAAATAATTCTGGTGTTCTAATATTAACAGTCCAAAATATCATTAAGGCTATTTCTTCTTGATCTGGCATGAGTTTGCCTCTTAAAATTATTTTATCTAATCTGATATCCTGCCTTCTATAAAGCCTGCCCTATAATAACTTAAATGAAAGTAGTCAGTAGAAAATTATATGTGCCCATAAATACAATCTTCCCAGTATACAATAATCTTAACATTATAAACTGTCACCTTTGTCATGTCACCTTTGCCAAGTATTGAATACATGTGCCTTGGAGAACAAGAAATCAGCCCATGAAAATGAAGGAACAGTTTCACTAAGTGACTTATATGATTTGATTCCATGCATTCAATCATTTGAACAGCTTTCTTTGCATACAATTTGAAGGAATGTCTCTAAGGCTCATTTGGACCTGTATGTATCATTATGTGTTGGTAACCTATTTTCTCATTATCTGAATTCTACCAGATTTAAACCTGCTAGAGAAAAGACTGCAATCTTTAATTAATTTTACTATGCTAGGCAACTGTTTAATCCTAGACTGACCAAATATTAATGCATCTGATACAAAATTAATGTGTGAACTAGAATGTTCTAAATCCTGAGTCTTTATTGTTAAGTATAGGAGAATCAAAATATCCACATATATTCATTAACTGTTGTCTCATTAAAATTTCCATTGAACCTCCAAATGTTCTGTGTTTTAATTTCTTATTCAGGACTTCCATTTCACCATCTAAATTATTATTATTACTATTTTTTCACTTGCTTCTTATATTTGGGAGGAAATATACAGGACTCACAAGTAATTAAGTTTATGTCACATTTATCATCCTTTTCTATGGTTTCTAAGACAATAGTGTTTGCACTCAAATCACCAAAGTAAATTGTATTTAGACCTTAGGATATCATGGTTCAAGTAAGCTACCCTAACAGAGTGACGGTTTCTTAGTAGTTACTATTGTGTCTTGAACATTTATAACTGGTCTGATCTTGCACAAAAGAGAGTTCTGTTCTACACCTTTCTTTTTACTCCTTACTTGGTGCTTCATCTTACTTTTTTCTGTACTTGATACTTGTTTAACCATACAGCCTTCTGATGTCTTTCCTACCTCTTTGGGATATAAAACCTTGTGTGCTTTACATATAAATATATCATCCTTTTCAACTACAACTGCATTTTAATCAAATTGCATAACCAGAGCCAAAAACAAATTATTAATTACTTCATTCCTAAACTAACCTGACATAGAGGATTTTTATGATTTAGTTCATAACTGATGAGTTTACTTTCTTTTAGGTGTTTACTGACTGTTTGAACTTTTTAGGGAAATGTGGTCTATCACTTGGATCCTTATTTGCAATATGTATTGCTTCAGAAGATGTATCTCAATTTGGTTTGTCATCAGCTGTATTTCCAGTATCAAGTATATCAATTGTATACTTATTAAGAGTTAACTGTGAGGCATTCTTTTTTTGTGATGCTTGCCTTAATGTTATGTGCTTTCTCCATTGCAATATAAACTCAACAACTGCCATTAACAACCAACCATTATTACAACTTCATTCTGGAGACTGATCCTGATTTTTACCTTAAAGAATGTAAGAGAGCTCATCAAACCTACAACAGTTTAGGCACTGACATTTATCTTTCATGTTATTGTCGTTATAGAAGCTCTACATTCTAAGCCTTCAGACTGAAACTTGTATTTTGATAAGTGTTCCAACTAGTTTCTGTTAAAAGTGACCATCATACAATTTCAAGTAAATACACTTGTGCCAGAGGTCAAGGATCCTATTAACAACAGCTGAAAAGATAATCAATGGTATATTTCTTCATGTGATCTGCAGTATCTAGCTGGGACTCTGAGATGCCATGTGCACAGAGGAATGTATAGTCAACCCTCCCCTGTGAATGAGAAAAGCATGCATTGGCTTGTCAGCCCTCTTTCTCCCTCTTCCAGATCACTGAACCAAGGTCATGACATGTGGTTCATGTCTGGAGATTTATCCTTCTATGTCACAAAGCTGACCATGCCACTTCAGCATTTTTGAAGTACAACACTTGAAATATAACCCCTCCAGGTGCTACTTCACCACTGAGCAATAACAAGACAGTACTGTTTCTCTTTCTCATAGGAGATGCTAGACATATTCCCATGCTCTCAGAAATTAGTATTGTACATCTTTGATCCAACGTACTTTATTTAGAATTTTAGCATCATGGTTGCATACTCTTTAGTACTGTAAGTAAGTTGTTTTATAATCTAATTCAACAGTGTAACCATTTACAGTGTAACACCTACTGTCTACTGAAGTACTTTATATACATATCTGTCCTCATAGCATTCCCTTCAGATACAGCTGCTGTGTATCCCAAAGTCTCTTCACAAAACTGGATCAGAGCACACTTAGGTCAACAGTGCATAGTTTACTGGAGACAGACTTCATCTTACAGTATTTGGTGCTTCTTATTTGTTCATAGGTTCATATAGATTAGTACTAGGCTAACTGCTCTTGTGGGCCATTTTAAGCCTAGCCAATTGCACCATGTGAGACTCAAACCCTGCACCTTCTGTCTGTAACATAAACACCTTAACCACATTTACCTTAATTTGGAAGGCAGAGAACAGAAAGAAGTGCATACTGATGTATACATGCTGTACAGCCTACATTTTTTACTTCTAGGCATTGCCATTGTAGGAAGAAATTAATTAGTGCATAACTAGTTACAGTGGTCAGTGTTTCTCACTCCAGTTGCAGTGGTTGTAGCACACTGCACTGAAATGACCACGAAAAGAAGTTTACATTCAACCAAATGTCAGATCTATAAAGCCTTCTAATCAGCATGAATAATGTCACACATGCTATAAAATACAGTTCTGTTTGCAAAATAATCTATTTTATTAAGTAAACCTTTCTAGTATTATGCTGCAGCCTCAAACCTGGAATGCATATATGATTTATTCATTAAGCTGCTGCCGTCCAATTTGAGGCTTGTCGTTGGGTTACCAGTAATAGACATGCCTTACACATGTCCAAACTTCAAGGCAGAATCCTGCAGTTCTCTGCAGTTTCACGTTTGTTTAAGACATGTTGTCATACACGTATCTAAATGTAGCCTGCCTACTGAACTTCCCATGGATGTAGAGGAAAATTAATTGGACATGATTCACAACTGATGATGTGTTATCATGTGAAAGCTGGTAAAAAAAAAAGACAAGTATAATAAGAAGAAACAATGGCAACAGATGCAATCATTATGCTTCAGCAGTGTTTAAGCTGATTGAGAATGCTGTGGCAGTCTCAGGTTATATATATATATATATATATATATATATATATATATATATATATATATATATATATATATCTATTTAAATATTTTTTTTGTTTGTTTTTTTGTTAGTTATAATGCTGCAGTGCCACCTAGTGCTGGAAAGGCACAATGTAATGTACGTAGTGAGCAGCTGAATTATCCTGTTTGTGTTCTCAAAAGCCATTTGCCCAGAACGTTGCCGGCTATTTGGCTGTCTTAATTTTTCTCTGTAAGGTATAGCTTCTCTTGTCTCAGATAAACAGTAAGAGGTCATCCCAGCAAACCCTCATGCTTGTCTTTTAGAGCTATATAATATAACACATGCAGCACTTTACAGAAGCACATAAGCTGCTAGCAGATAAGGCATTCAGGATTTCCACAGCCTGCTTTTTGTTTGCATTACCAACCGTTATCTTTCATACCTTACTGGTATTAACTCCATCTCCTGTGCCACTAGCCTTTTATAACTTTGAACTTTTAAGTCTTCATTTGTGGTGTACCTACTGGCTCTTTATGTGGGGGCTACTGTTTGACCAACATCCCTTCATAAAAATTTACTTTTTGCTGTTTTGTGATGATTCTGTGAGCATCTTTCATTCCATTTTCATCTTTCACACTCTCAGTCCTCTGTGCTGTCAGTAAATGTACTCTTCTCTCTGAAAATCTATTTAATACTGCATTATTAATTTGGAATATTTCAAGACTTCCATTAAACTACCAGATGCAACATATTCTACCTTTATTTGCGACTTGCAAGCTAAGACCAAAGCTGTGCCTTCTGGCCATTTCGCTTAAAAATGGAGGCTTATATGACAACAGCTTGGAAGCAAACAGAACTGGTAACATTGCTTTATAAATTAGTCCCTGGGGACTGAGCATTATTTTCTACATTATTCATGTATAAGTATGTAGGAGGAATTAGGTGGTTTGATTTCACTTAAATTAATATATTGCTATGAGCAAGAATTATATATTTTAGTAGGGAAAAAAAACGAGTTTAGAATATGCATAGTTTTACTTGCTAAAGCTTGTGAACAGCTGGCTTATTTTTATTTGCCACAGACAAATACAGATTTTCTTTATGTTTATTCCTCAAACTGATACTAACCCTTTCAGTGCACCTCCCATAGTTATTCCTTAAACTGACACTAATCCTTTCAGTGTACTTCCCATGGTTATTCCTTAAACTGATACTAACCCTTTCAGTGCACCTCCCATAGTTATTCCTTAAACTGATACTAACCCTTTCAGTGTACCTCCCATAGTTATTCCTTAAACTGACACTAAACCTTTCAGTGTACTTCCCATGGTTATTCCTTAAACTGATACTAACCATTTCAGTGTACTTCCCATGGTTATTCCTTAAACTGATACTAACCATTTTTGTGTACCTCACATGGTTATTCCTTAAAATTGATACTAACCCTTTCAGTGTACATCCCATGGTTATTCCTTAAACTGATACTAACCATTTCTGTGTACCTCCCATGGTTATTCCTTAAACTGATACTAACCCTTTCAGTGTACTTCCAATGGTTATTCCTTAAACTGAAACTAACCCTTTCAGTGTACCTCCCATGGTTATTCCTTAAAATGATACTAACCCTTTCAGTGTACTTCCCATGGTTATTCTGTAAACTGATACTAACCCTTTCAGTGTACCTCCCATGGTTATTCCTTAAAATGATACCTCCCATGGTTATTCCTTAAACTGATACTAACCCTTTCAGTGTACCTCCCATTGTTATGTTCTAGTACCCTTGATCAAGGTTCTCACTGCACCATCATGCCAGCTACATATTTTGCCAAGCAGCATTAAGAACTTCTCCCATTGTAATTATGCAAAGTATTTTATTGTAAAGCCTTTTGGCCTAAAATGTGCTGCCTCCAGGCTAGGGAATATAGTACCACTCACAGCGGTATACAATGATATTTGTAGAGTAACAGTGAAGCCAGCTAGCCAAGACTCATTTCTTTCTTCCCTACCCTCCTGCAGTAACAAATTGCACAGGCCACTGGTATCATGAATTAACAGATCACTGAAAGCATTCCTAGATAGCAGATCACTGGTGTCATATTCATAACAGATCACTGATCCCATGCAGAGATAACAGATCACTTAGTTATGCACAGATAGAAAATCACTGGTGTTGCACATTGATAACCGAACACTCCTATCATTCAAGTCCCCTCCAGACCCAGAAAACACATCAACCTATGTGCAATTGTTCACAGAAACTCTGTACAATCATATCAATGGCTGCATAAAAGCTGCAGTACCTTCTGAGTAAAAAATAAACAAACTCAAAAAACAAGCCACCCTGGTGGAATCCTAAATTAAATAGGTTATACAACAAGAAAATAAAATAAAATAAGTATGTAGTTATTAACCTCTGTTAAGCTACTCTTTTTGTGACTAGGTGTTACCGAAGACTGTTTCAAAATAAGTTACAACATATCAATGGCTGCATAGATGCTACTGTACCTACTAGAAGTAAACACAAAATTAACTCTTAAAAACAAACCACCCCAGTGGTATCCAAACTTAAGCTGGAATAGAAAAAAAGGGAAAAAAAAGTATTGGCTAAAAATAGGAAGTGTACTCCTAAAAGATAAAAACAAACTCATTAAACTAAACAAATAACTTAGAGAGTTTAACAAGATCAAAAAAGCTGATTTTGAGGTCAAGATAGCCTCACAGAGAAAAGACAACCATAATGCCTTCTTCAGTTATGTCAGAAACCTTAAAGGCAGCACTCAGTAGTGTGTCGAATTGGTAGTTGTTGGCACCACATTTACTGTGCCAAGTGATATATTTATTCTGCTTCTGACAAATTCAATTCCAACCTTACCCAACACTTACCCCTAGCCAACCCCTAGAAAATACGTTCAGACATAATCTTACTATAAAAAGGGAGCAGGTCCTCTCTGTGCTCACTAAGGTTAAGAGCACAGCCTCGATGA
Source organism: Protopterus annectens (assembly GCF_019279795.1). Lineage (NCBI taxonomy): Eukaryota > Metazoa > Chordata > Ceratodontiformes > Protopteridae > Protopterus > Protopterus annectens. The sequence goes on from NC_056732.1 coordinate 1,222,974,386, forward strand.
GACATAATAATATCCCTGGATTCTTCCTGAATAGCCTAAATATGATCCATCAGGGTCACTGGAGTCACTATTTAGCTGCATTCTCAGAACAGGCTTTGTGGCACAAGAATGGAGGACTGCAACAGCCATCCTTCTTCATAAGGGTAGACTATTAACAGATTCTGGAAACTATAGACCCATTAGTCTGACTAGTGTCATATACAAAGCCACAGTGCAAATTATCATGGAAATGATCAACATAGACATAGGAAATCTTCTGGCACTAGACCCAACCCATTCTGGTTTTCTCAAAGGAAGGTCATGCCTAATAAACCTGGTGTACTTCTTTGAGAAGGTTGCAAAGAGAATGGCTGAAGGTAAAATGGAGCATACTGCCTACCTCAATCTGGCTAGGATCCAGATCTGATGACTCTTTCGCATATCTGCAAAACAAATAGCATCTGAACTACCAGGTCTAAGGACCTGAATTTTGCTTGTGACAGAAACAAGACATGTTGGCAGACGTATCTTAGAGAATTCTGATTCTCTGGAATAAGCTCCCCATCCATGTGAAGCAGAATCCCTTCTTAACCCTATTCAAGCATAAAATGGACCAGTGGATGGGAAATCAAAAATTCACCCCTGGTCTGGTGCCCATGTCTCTGATGGATAGAGGCAGTCAGTAAATCTTATCACAACTAATATACTCCCCTTATAAAATTGTCTAATATACAAAAATTTGTAGGACACTTTTGGGTTGCATGTCTAGGGTTACAAAGGCCTTTGCATCCATTATTCTAGTATACACCTATGAACCTATGCATGAATAACATCACTGGTATAATGCATGTATAACAGATTAGTGATGTCATGCACTGATAACAGATCACTTGAGTTATGCATAGAGAAAAAAATCACTGGTGTCACACATTGATAACAGAACAGTTCTATCATGCATGAAAAGCATCACTGATGTCATATTAATAATAGATTACTGGTATAATTCATGAATAGTAGATATTTAGTATAGTTCATAGATTTCATATCAATACTGGTATCATGTACAAATAACAGATCACTACTTCATGAATGGATAATTTGCCTTTGCATATCTGTAGGTATGTACACAAATACTGCATATCTACTGGTTATACGTGTTTTGCTATGCACTTTGCAATTTGTTTTCCTGGTTAGTTTTCAGCACTTAGTCAGGAGAGTAATAATCCATGATGTTTGCTTTCCACAGATTGTTTGGTTTTTCTGGGTGAAATTCAGTGCTGTTACAGAATCTACCAGTGCTTACACTATGATCATCCACAGAAGTTTGTCCACAATGTACTTCTGTCTGTTTTGTAGAAAGCGTTTCCATCTGAAGAAAATCTGCTATTTGATAGTCTAAGCCAATTATGTAGCTCTGTATCTGTATGCACTCTGCAATCTACATTTTTGATGATTTCAGATTGTGCTATTAATCCATATGCTTTCTTCTGTAATTGTACCCCATGCAGTCCTCATTCCCAACCAGACATGCTGTCTTACTTACCACCATGTCAGCCATGCAAACCCCCTTACCACTATGCAGTAGTGTAGCCATAAATACCAGTGTACAAGTCATGTAACCCTCACTACCAGTGTACCAGTTCTGTAATCCCCACTACCACTATGACAGCCATGTAGTCCATAGTACTAGTATCCCAGTCATACAGCCTGCACTACCACTGAGACATTTTAGCAACCTTCACTACTAGGGTAGCAGCTATGCAGTCTTCACTACCAGTGTATCAGCCATATATTTTGACTACCATTGCACCAGATGGACAACTCCCAATACCAGTTCAATAGCCATACAGACCTCATTATCACTGTGCCAGCCTAATATCTTTCACCACCAGTATATCAGCCATACAACCATCATTACCAGTGTATCAGCCATATAGTCCTAACTACTGCTGTGCTAGGAGAACAACCCTCAATACCAGTGTATCAAACACAGAGTCCACAGTACCACTGTGCTAGCTGAACATCTCTCAGTACCGGTGTATCAGCCATAGAGTCCTCCATTGTTCCAGCTGAAAAACTCTCACTACCGCTGGATCAGGCACAGAGTTCTCAATACCACTGTGCTTGCTGAACAGCCCTCACTACCAGTGAAAAAGTCACAGAGTCTTTTGTACCATTTTGTCAACCAAATAGCCCTCACCACCAGTGCATCAACCATAAAGTCCTCAGTACCACTGTGCCAGTTGAACAGCCCTCCCTTCCAGTGCTCCAGTCATGCACCTCTGACTACCACAGTGCTAGCAGTGCAGTCATCACTACTACTGTGCCAGCATACAATGCTCACTACAAATGTTCCAAACATACATTCCTCACTACCACTGTGAGATTCAAACAGCCTTTACTACTAGTTTACCAGCAGTGCAGCCCTCACTATCCATATAACAGTCATACAGCTTTTTCCACCAGTGTGCCAGTCATGTATCCCTCACTACTAACATGCCTGTTATGCAGTCAGCAGCAACAATTTGATAGTCATGCATCACTCCAAGCCCGTGTGCTAGGCATTACATCATTACTGCCACATGCCAGTCATGCAGACAGCCCTTACGTATATTCTGCCAACTATGCTGTGCAACTTACCAGTGTGTAATGTATATGATCCTCACTATCTGTGTGCCATTTGATCTGTCCTAAATACTAGTATTCCAGCCATACAGTGTTCATTACCAGTGGATTAACCATGTAGTCTTCCCAGTCATTGTGCCATACACTTCAAGCTTATTACCGGTAAGCCAGCCATATATCACTCAGTGATGGTGTGGCAGCCATGCAATCCTCATTACCCACCTACCCGCTATATAGTCCTCCTTATCACTGTACTAATCATGCAGTCCTCCTTGACAGTGCGTCATCCATGCAGTCCTCACTACCTCTGTGTTGTATTTACTTATGAAGTACCCTTCAGTACTATAATCATCAGTCCATATACAAGTAGTCTATGACATGCATGAGCCTCACACAACAGGTATGCCATTGTGCTACTGTTTGTGAGCAGTTATATATTTATATATTTATTTATTTGCAGTTTGTTGCCAGGATGATCCATTAGGCCACTAGAAGCCCATTTTCAATGGAGTCCTGGGGAGAAAAGCTCCAGTAGCATGAACAAACAAATACAAGTATATAGAAAGCAGGTTATAACAATAGATAGTACAGTAGTACAGGTAATAAATGGTGTTAGTAGAATACAAGAGCAGGAATTTTCTAATAAAAAGAATAAAATGTTACACAGTCATATCTATTTACAAATCTGTTAATTATACAGATGCTAATAAAAGTTTATACCGTAGTATTTACATAAAATTTATATACAAATGTGTTCATTCCCATCAGAATTGAGGATGTATGAAGGTGTACTGGATCTTGGGAAGTAGCATATGTTGGGGGGTTTATGCAGGATAGGAGCAGGAGCATTCCCATTTGGATATTAGATGGGAGTGTAGTGTGGTTTTGAAGGAGGATGACCTGAAAGTGGTACAGATTGGTGGAGTGAGAGAATTCCACAGGCGAGCTAGGGAGAAGGACAGAAGCTGATTGCCAGGTGGCCGGGAGGGTTTATGTAGTTCAATCAGATTTTGGGAGTTAGATCTTAAGGATCTGTTGGTCAGATGCATTTTGAAGGTGGTGGCAAGGGTGGGGCAGAGAAAGGGGCTAAAGATAAGTTTGTGTGCTTGGGTAAGTTGAATATAGGTGAGGTAGTTGGGTAGTTCTGGCCATTTGAGTTTGTGAAGGGCAATACAATGGTGTGTAGAGGATCTGAGGCCGGCTGCAAATTTTGAAATTTTATTGTAACAGGAGGAGAGTTTTACTTTCAGGGAGGATTGTAGGTTGCTGAGGAGAAGGGCTCCATACAGAAGGGATGGGATAAGGTATGTATTGGAGAGTATTAGTTTGGTGGGGGGAGAGATGAACCAATTGTGGCAATAAAGCAAGCCAAGTTTCTTGTGGGTTTTATCAATATTTGCTTGTAGGTGGATATCAAACTTGAGCTGGTCGTCAATTATGACTCCTAGTTGTTTTGCATTAGATACTATTTCAAGGGGTGTGTTATTCTGACTGGTAATAGTGAAACTGTTTTTGTCAAGGATTGTAGTTTTAGAAGGGGTAAATAGCATAAGTTTAGTTTTAGCAGCATTGAGTGCTAAGTGGTTGTGTAGCATCCATTGTTCGGTTAAGGAGAAGGCACTTTGGGCTAGTTTTGTTAATATGGGGATGGAAGTGGCAGAACAGAGTTGGGTGCTGGGGTTGGTCTGATAGAAGTCATTTATAAAAATGTTAAATAGTAGGGGCCCAAGAATGGAACCCTGGGGTACTCCAGTGGGAGTATTCATAAATGGGGAGGTAGCTTTTTTCCATCTCACTGCTTGTTGCCTATTTGAAAGATGACTGGTAAACCATTTGATAGTGATGGGGGATAGGTCCAGTTTAGAGAGTTTTGTTAGGAGAGGGCTTTGAGACATAGTGTCAAAGGCCTTAGATAGGTCTGATAAGAGGAAGAACACATTGTGGCCAGAGTCGCGAGCTTTGTTGACAGTTTCCAAGAAGGAAAGGAGAGCAGTGTTAGTGCTGTGTCCTGGTCTAAGTCCATGTTGTGTGGGAGTTAGGAGTTGGTTATTTATGCGATAGAGTAACAGTTGAAGGTGGATGCATTTTTCTAGCAGTTTGGAAATGAGAGATAGGATGGCTGTTGGTCAATAATTTGAGATGTTGCTGTTGTTTCCACCTTTGTGAAGCGGAATAATAAAGGCGTTTTTCCAGGATTGTGGTACCTGACCTTCTGAGATTGACCAATTTATTAGGATACAGATGGGAAGGGCTATAGCTTCAGCAGATATTTTTAAGAAGTAAGATGGGATTTGGTCTGGGGCATTGGAACTTGGTTTCAGCTTACGTAGGAGTTTTTTAATAGTAGAGATGGGGATGGGTTGTATGGAGAAAAGAGGGGGTTTTGAGGCAGAGGTATATGATGGAGAAGAGATTCTAGCAGAGGAAGAGGTAGGTGACTGTGGGGGTGTGGATGTATGATGGTTAGTGAAGGAAGAAGTGGTAGGTGACTCTAGGGATGTGAAGATAGGATAGTTAGTGAAGGAGGTTGTTAGTTTGGCAATGGAATCAATGAAGAAAGAGTTGAACTGGGTAGCAAGGTCAATGTCAGCAGCATTTGGGTTAGGGCAGGGGTTTTCTTTTTTGCCAGGAGTAAAAAGAGAAGTGATTCCATCCCAGAATTTTTTAGGGTTTGTATTGTGTTTGGATTGTAGTGTAGTGAAGTAAGCTTTCCTGTCTGAAGTAACAAGTTTTTTTACTTTGTTATGCAGACATTTATATTAATTGAGGGTGGTGGTAGTTTTGTTTTTCTGGTGTTGTTTCAAAGCTTTGTCTTGGAGTCTCATAATGTTTAAGATGTCTTTAGTTAACCATAGGATGGATTTGCTTTTGATTCATTTTGTTTTCAGGGGGGCCAGGGAGTCTAGCAAGTGTAGGAAAATTGTGTTGAAATAGGTAACAGCATCATCTAGAGGTAAAGTTTTTAGTGGGTGCCAGTTTGTTTGTTTAAGCAAGTTTGCAAATACATTGGGGTTAAAGTGTGTTAGGGGCTGGTTAGAGATATAGGTATGGGATAGCTGTAGGGGGGAGTACAGATGGTGGGCAAATGTAGGAAAGTGATCACTGAGTGCGTCAGGAAGAGTACCGCTGTCAGAGATGAAGTGAGGATGAGATATTAGAATCCAATCAAGGGTACTTCTAGTAGAGAAGTCCTTTGAATGTCTGATTGTGGTGTTGATGAGTTGTGAGAAGTTGTAGAGGTTCATATTTAGAGGATTTGTTGGGGATTGAATTGTGTCCCAGTTGATGTTTACATCACCCAGGATGACGATCTTGTTAGTTACGTTGGTAGAAAACCAGGAGACAATGTCTTCAAGTGTTGTGACATTGTCTCCAGGAGGGATGTAAAGGGAAGCAATACAGATGAATTTATTTCTGTTTATTTCTGTTTATCTGAAGTAGGATAGTAATTATTTCTGCATTGTTAAATTGTGGAAAAGTTTGGTGAAGGGAGTAACAGACAGGGATGAAGAGTAGAGGAGAGCAACGCCCTCTCCTTTTTTGTTTGTTCTATCTTTTCTGATTATGCTGTAGTTGGGTGGAACTAATTCAGAGTCTTTTATGTGGGGATTTAGCCAGGTTTCAGAGATGAATAATATATCAGGTTGATTGTGAATAAGCCAGGCATGGAGATTAGGAATTTTATTGCATATGCTTTGGGCATTTAGAGCTGTAAAGTGGAGAGATTTATTGGTAGTGTGGGGGGGGGGGCATATGAGGGGCAAGTAGAGTTATGGGGGGAGAGAGGGCCAGGGTTGGGGTGAATATCGCCAGAGAGAAGGATAGTGATGAAATGACATATATGTGAGAAACATTGTCTAGATAGTTTAGTTTCTTGTTTGTAGGTAGTTACTGGAGTAGCATTAATAAGAAAGGGTGTAGTTTTGTTGTAGGTGGCTCTGAATTTATAGGGGAATAGTAAAATATTGTTGTAGCAGATCAGGAAGGGGGAAATGGGGACAGGAGAGGGTGTGGGTTGTTTGTAAAATGAATTAGTGGTGTGGAAGCAGTGAGAGTGATACCTGTTTGGAGGAGTAGTAAGGTAGTATAGATAAGACAAGCTAAAAAGAAGAAGTAATTGGGCTAAGGTTGAGAAGGTTAGGTTTTCCATGTTGACTGTTCAGATTGTAGTTGTCAGAGGAATTGGTAGTGGATGGGATGGGCTGCAGATTGTAGGATTGGAGTTTTGTAGTGTGTAAGGGGTGTGTTCTATTAGTAGGGGTATGATAATTAGATTGGTTGATTGGGGAGGGTGGGTGTGGTTGGATGGCTATAAGTGTAGAGGTGCTGGGGTGGTGGAATTTGGGGGCAGGGTAGGGAGCGGAGTGGGCCCGCAGGGTGAATGGAGTGGGTAGAGTCAAGGAGAAGAAAGAATGCAAGACAGCAAAGAACAATCAGTGGTATGGAGATGATGCACTGGTTCAGTGTAGTTAGGATATAGGTAGATATAGATAGGTAGGAGCAGTGAGGGTAACAGAGAATATAGGCTGAAGACAGGGTATGTGGGGGAAAAAGAGTAATTTACAGCAGGTATTTGCTACCGCCTAGTGGACAATCAGTAAATACATAAAGAAAAGAAAGAAAAAAGATAAAAGAAAAAAAACAGGAGCATGTAGAGAAGTGTAGAGAATGAATAAATAAAGGAATAGTGGGGTAAGAGTAGTCCGCAGTAGGCTGCTAGTGACCTTACGCTGGACTAAATACAGCAGTAAGCATTAATAATAATATTCCATTGGGATACATACACTTTCTGGGCAGTTCTTTAGGACAAGCACAGAATTGAATGAAAGCAGTGCAGGTTCTTTTCTCTGTAGGAGCGGTAGGAGACTTCAGGGCTACTTTAATGCACGAAGGTAAGCTGTAAGAAAGGGGATATATGTAAGCATTAGAAAGATAGTAGTACAGGGTTTAACAAGCTAGAGGATAGTAGTATAGGGTTTAACAAGATAGAGGATTAGGTAGTGGAAAAGCCTAAAGGATAGTGTGAGATGAGGGTCTGTGGGAGTACCGGGGTATGGAAGCTTTGAGGCGAGGGTGAGTGAGACTACTAGGATAGGGAAGCTAGGGGGCCTAGGGCCACTAGGGTATTCGTGAGACCAGTATACAGAAAAATGTAGTCCTACAGCAAACAGATAATGTATTTAAACATGAGTCAACAGCAAGATAAACAGAGTACATTCATAGAGCAGTTAAGCATAAATAAGCCATGGTACGGTTAGACCAGTACTCGCAATGAACAGCAAACAAATAATACAATCTCTGTCAGAACATGGCAGTAAAATCAGAATCCGGACAAATAATGTAGTTCTTACGACAGTAAAGAAGGCAGTAGGCCAGTCAAGGGTAGAAGCTCATCTCACAGTATGGTTTAAACATGTGGAACAAACAGTGAGTCTCCAGGCTACGGTTTATGCATAGAAGGGGGGGGGGGGGTGTAAACCTTCAGTTGAGAGACCGAGCCTGATTAACAGTGAATAAATGGTATGGATACATTGATGGATGTACAACCTGTATCAGAGAGCACAACTTGAAGTACAGACTAGGCAGCTCTTAATGCTGGCTGAGGTAAAACACTTACAAGTAAGCAAGCGTTTGAACAGCGCTTCAGCAGTTGTGATCAGGTGTGGCAGCAATTATTATAACTTAAGTCAAAATGCGGAAGAGCGCCCAACAACATAGCCAAGTTTTTATGTTGATTTATGGCCACCATGCAACAAACAAGGTGGAGTAAAGAAGGGGCTGAGTATATACAGGGCAACAGACGGCAGTGCCTGAACACATTCCCTCAAGAGCGGGCACTCGGCAGGAGCTGATTCCACCAATGGACAATGGCTTTAAATACGATGAGCAGATATTATTCTGTTGTAGTGTGATCACAGACAGGGCTGCTATATCAGTGTCTAACTACAATTGCTCATCGAGCGGATACTTAATAAATCTTAAACAGCGTATCTTGTTATTTTAGCAGCAGTTGCTTTAGTACATTAATGTGAGCCCAGACCAGGCAACAATTTCACTAACTAAGTACAATTGCCAGAGGAGCGGACATTTAGCATTTGCAGACATCAAAAAACAGTTTTAGCAACGTTAGATATCAATACAATTGTTACTATAGCATTGCGTAGGCAGTTTCCAGAATATGAGGTTCTACTTCAGTGCATATACAGCTACTTCCTAACTTCACTAATTCTTAATTCAGCTAAATGGTCACATATGCAAAGCTAACAAGACAGATTCCCTGTAAGTGCATATTTGTAGATACAGTTTTCAGACTCAGTGTAGCACTTACCCCAAGTTGAGCTAGCAGCCTACGGCAGAACAGTACTGTAGGGGACTGAGTGTCTTTTAAAGATGGCGCCACAAATGCTGATGTCCCTATAAAGGTTTAGTGGGAGATGAAACAGGTAGAGGAGGGGGAGGGATGAGGCAGGAAGTGAGACGGTAGAGTAAAGATACGTGGATGAGGATGGATAGACAGGAAGTAGAGGAGTGGTCTGCAAGGGGGGGGTAGGAAGGAGGCAATGAAGAGTGGAAAGTGGAATCAGAATAGAGCCAAGGAGAAGAAAGAATGCAAAACTGCAAAGAACAATCAGTGGTATGGAGATAATGCACTGGTTCAGCGTAGTTAGGATATAGGTAGATATAGATAGGTAGGAGCAGTGAGGGTAACAGAGAATATAGGCTGAAGACAGGGTATGTGGGGGAAAAAGAATAATTTACAACAGGTATATGCTACCCCCTAGTGGACAATCAGTAAATATAGAAAGAAAAGAAAGAAAAAAGATAAAAGAAAACAAACACAGGAGCACTTAGAGTAGTGTACAGAATTAATAAATAAAGGAATAGTGGGGTAAGAGTAGTCCACGGTAGGCTGCTAGCGACCTTACGCTGGGCTAAATACAGCAATAACAGTTAAGAATAATATTCCATTGGGATCCATACACTTTCTGGGCAGTTCTTTAGGACAAGCACGGAACTGAATGAGAGCAGTGCATGTTCTTCTCTTTGTAGGAGCGGTAGGAGACTTCAGGGCTACTTTAAATAGGTTCATAGGTTCATAGATTAGTACTAAGCTAACTGCCCTTGTGAGCCATTTTAAGCCTAGCCAATTATCCCTTGTGAATTCATGAAGGTAAGACTTTCTGGGCAGTTCTTTAGGACAAGCACAGAATTGAATGAAAGCAGTGCAGGTTCTTCTTTCTGTAGGAGCGGTAGGAGACTTCAGGGCTACTTTAATGCATGAAGGTAAGACTTTCTGGGCAGTTCTTTATGACAAGCACAGAACTGAATGAGAGCAGTGCAGGTTCTTCTCTCTGTGGGAGTGGTAGGAGACTTCAGGGCTACTGTCATGCACAAAGGTAAGCCCAAGTGGAGCTAGCAGCCTCCGGCAAAACAGTACTGTAGGGGATTGAGTGTCTTTTAAAGATATAGATTACATGGATAATGAAAAAATAGTCAGTGTGACCATAAGAAGGAATAATACAAATCTAGGTTAACAGAAGCATATTGTTGCAAAGTTTATTAGTGCTGGTGGCATACTTCACTGCAGAAATTATTATCAAATGCTAATGCATTAAGCAAACGAGTTTTCATTTGCTTTCCAAAACTCCTTTCATAGATTTCAATACTGTCCTCAAGGGAGAAATTGACAAATCATTCTAATCTGCAGTTTATTTTTCTTTAATCTGCCTGAGTATTTACATCCCTAGTGCTGGTATGACAGACCACTTGATAGAGCAGAGATATGATTGTCTTTGAGCTCTCCATCTCATACACTTTTAAGATTGAAACTTTTGACAGTCTAACTACAGCAACACAGTAGCAATGAGTGTGGCCAGTGCACTAATGTTATCAGTGGGAAGCCTGAGTATCTTATTAACAGAGAGGTCACTGATGGCTTCTCTGTGACCATAGTCTGTAATGCAATGGACATCCCCCAACTTCACAACTTTATTTTCTTTTCCTGACTAATCAGCCATGAATCTAGTGTTTTGATTGTTGCTGTTTTATCTCCATCTGCCACCTCTGTATTAAAAAATGCCGCTTCAGACTCATGTAAGAAAACATCACAAATTATTCTGGTTGTGCATTTACCTGCCGGTTATTGTTTAATACAGCTGGACAGTATGAAACTCAGTTGCTGGAGGTGATAATCTGTTCTACCCTTTCATATTCCCCCTGTGCCATGGGCTATAGCACATGCTTATGATGTGATATGAGTACAGAGACAACAGGAATGTTTTTGCTGAAGAATTCCATCATTATAAATGGCAGACTCCTCCTACACTCTATTCATGTCATGTAGTGTCTACATGTCAAAAAGTTACTGTCTCAGAATTTGCAATAGAAGGATTGGTTGAAACCTGTAGTGATGATTTTCTGATGTTTTTTTTGCTGTGAATTCAGAAAGTACCAAACTTACCATCAGTCCGTCCCTTCAGAATTCACTTGCTCACTGTCCCAGTTACAAGATGTAATTCTGGATAACATATATTCCTATATCTCCTCCATGTTCAGATCTGTCATTCCCACTTCTCTGACATTATTCCTGATCTCGGAAAGGTGGTAGACTTTTACCTGTTTATTAAGGAGCTCTTCATGGAGGGCATAGAAACCATTAATGTAGCCTGTTGGTCTCAGTCTCCTTATCATTATTTATTTATTTTTTATTTATTGACATTTGATTACCAGGAAATTCCAACTGGGTAGGAGCCCATTTTCAATGGAGGCCCAGGAAGAAAAGCTTCAAATTCTTACAAAAACATTTAAGAATAAAAATTTTAAAATATTCAAATATACAAAAAGATCTGCAGCTTAAATTTCTTCTCTTTCACTTCTTATCTTGTATTGCAGGGGATGACTGGTCACAGCGGTGCATGCATACTGTTGGATGAATAGCCATATTTTCTCAATGGCTTTTTAGTATGTTACTTGTTTTTCCACTGGTGTGCTGAAAGACTCTTTTGATCTGATTTGGCAGTATTATAAAATGCACACCGTTAATACTATCATGCCTAGGCTTTTGATAGGTTTGGAAGAGAAGAGCCATGGATGACTGAATGACAGACTTCTACTTAAATGTGTGTTAATTCATGTTCTCTTGTTCTGTCTACTTTTCATGCTAATAGGACTAATCTTTCAAAAAGGATTCCTGAGCCCGGGCATTTGTCCCTAATTGTAGATTAAACTGTCGAGAGATACTGTGTCATGCTGCACCTTTTCCACATTTTGTTTGTAGAATTCCAATCCTACTATAACCCTCAACTAATCAGTAAAGCACTCGACAAATCATGCAAATGTTTTGACATCATTCTTGGAATACAGTCAGATTGTACTTAATTTCACAGAGAAAACACTGTCAGCAGACACTACAAAAAAAGCAAAGAAGGGGCTATTTTTGAGGTAACAGACAAAAGCTGCTTTGAAACAGAATGTGCAGAATGAAAGAAAAAAGAATAATGAACACATCTTTTCACATTATGTCCCTCCTTTACAGGCATTCTGAAATAACTGACATCATCATCAGCATCATCATCATCATTATCATCAGCCCCCTTTTCCCATTTTCTACATGGGGTTGGGGTATCATGTTGACTGTCGCCATCTCTCTTGATTCAATGCCCCACTTCTGCCTTCTTCGACACTCTTGCCTGACTGTTGCAGATCTTGTTTCACATGATCCATCCACTTCTTTGCTGGATGTCCTCATTTCCTCTTACTTTCTTCCTGTATCTTCCAAATCTTCTTCCCAGATTGTCTTCTGCTTTTCTGCACATGTGTCTGAACCACTGTAATCTGTTCTCTTTGATCTTTTCTGCAATTGGAGCTACTTTGGCTTCTGCTCTCAAGTCCTGATTTCTTCATCTGTCCCACAGAGTGCATCCTACCACACTTCTCAGGCACTTCATTTCCATCACCTCTAGCTTCCTCATCCACTCTGCCTTTACTTCCCATGTTTCTGTACCACACAGTAGTACTGGTCACACCACAGTCTTATACACCTTATTTTTCAGCTTCTTTGACATTCTTCTGTCATAGACTACACCTCAGATCCTATGCCAGTTGGCTGCAGCCCCTCTGATTCTGGCTTTGACCTCATAATTCAAACTTCCCTTCTCCACTACCACTCCTTGCAGATACTTGAAGCTATTTACATGTTTCACTATTTTCCCTTCTATCTCACTTCTCAGCTTCTTCTGATTTACCCAGTTTGATGCCTTTACCACTGTCTTGTCTGTACTCAGTATCATTCCATGTGCCATCAGTTTTGCATTCCATTCCCTCCCCTATCCTTTGCTGAAGTTCTTGCTCAGAGTCTGCCTACAATCCCACATCATCTGCATACAGAAAATTTGTTGATCCATCCGCTCCAACCTGTTTGCTAATGTAGTGCATCACCAATATGAACAGCAGTGGGCTCAGAGCTGAACCTTGGTGCACACCAACTCACAATGGGAACCCCTGCTTGAGTCACTGGGTCCTTGTACATAGCCTGTACTAACTCTACGAATGTTTCTGGGACTTTGAACCACCACAGTACTGCCCAAATCAGCTTTATTGGGACCTTGTCAAATACTTTCTCCAATTCTAGGAATACCCAGTTGGACTCTTTCCTCATCTCTTCCTTCTTCTCAACTACCTGTCTCACTGTAAACATTGAGTCAGTTGTGCTGCATACTGGTCTGAATATGAACTGCTCATTTCCCATCTTACTTTCTATTACTCTGCATATCTGGTTATCAATCACCCTCTCCAGAACTTTCATGATGCCTCTGTACTGCCCACAGTTGTGGATACCCCCTTTGTTCTTGTACACTGGCACAAGTATGCTTATTCTCCAGTTATCTGGAATACACCTTTCTCTAAATGAGCTGTTTCTCCCATATCTCAACAAAAAACAACAATTGGTGATACTGCTATAATTCAGCAAGACAACAAAACCACACCAAGAACTTTATTAGATAAAGCTTTCGGGTCTACACCCTTCATCAGTATAAATCAGTACAAAAAATCAGCATTTAAATAAGAGAACATAAAATCACATGCTTCAGCCCATCCCACATACTAATTAACAATCAAGCCTAAAAATAATATGTACCTCATAAGAACAAAAATTCCTACTATGCATAAAATTCTTCCATTTGTACGGAAGATAAAACTCAGAATAAAAATGAAAATAATAATAAAACAACTTTATAAAAACAACTTCATATAAAACAATCTATGTTAGATATAAATATATTGTTTATATAAAGTTGTTTTATTATTATTTTCATTTTTATTCTGAGTTTTATCTTCCGTACAAATGGAAGAATTTTATGCATAGTAGGAATTTGTGTTCTTATGAGGTACATATTATTTTTAGGCTTGATTGTTAATTAGTATGTGGGATGGGCTGAATCATGTGATTTTATGTTCTCTTATTTAAATGCTGATTTTTTGTACTGATTTATACTGATGAAGGGTGTAGACCCAAAAGCTTTATCTAATAAAGTTCTTGGTATGGTTTTGTTGTCTCCCCTATCTCACCCAGTATCTTTATTATATCTGATATGACCTCATCTGAGTCTGGGCTTTCCTGACTTCATTTTCCTTAGTGCTATCCTTACTTCTTCTTGGGTTGGCTCCTCTTCCTCTCTCATCGTAGGCTGTTTCAGGGGCAGTAAAGCTTCTGTGGGGTTTTCTTCATTCAGAAACTTCTGGAAATACTCCTTCTGCCTTTAATATCTTGTGGACTGGAGAGTGGGTTTTGCTGGTGTACCTTATGTAGTGGGTCTGATTAGCTTCTTTATTTTTCCATTGCAACCTGATATAGTTTCTTTGTGCCATTTATTGATTCACTTTCCAGAGATTAGTATAGTGCCTCTGATGCCTTCTTCTTTGCTATTGCAACTCCTGTTTTAGCTTCTTTGTTAGCCAACCAGTTAGCCTGGTCAGTCCTTTCTATCTTTTTCCAGCACTCCTTCTTTCTTTAGATGACTTCCTGGACTTCTGCATTCTACCACTAGCTCTCCTTATGTGCCTTATTTCCATATCTGGCTCGGCCACTTATCTTCTGTAATCCTCACACATGCTGTTTTGAGGTACTGCCGTTATTCTTCAGCAACACCTATTTCCTCCTTTTCTTGGGGTGCTAGAGCCCTTTCTCCAGTCCATTATATGTCTTTAGCCTAGTCTCTGTTGTCCTTAGAGCCTTCTCTGACCACTGGACAGAACAGATTAAGTTGTGATAATCTGCATACTGGGCTACAGAGGCATGCTTGCCAGCTAGGCAGAGGTCATTAATAAAAATAGTGAAACATAATGAAATCATGGGAAAAGCCCTGAAATACACCAGTAGATAAAGTGAGAAAGGCTGAGGTAGTATGTTACCACTTAACTGAATGACATCTGTCTCGGAGGTAACTTTGTAACCAAGTTAGGGGTATTCCATTGGAAGTTAGTTTCTCTAATAGTTTCTGTAGGGATATAATATTAAAAGCTTGAGATAGGTTCAGAAAAAGATCAGATATGGGATGTCTATAATCTTTATGTGGAATTATAGTATATAGAAAGCTAAAAAGATCTGTTTAATGGTGCTATGATGGGGTTTAAATCTGTGATGTGACTTGCACAGTAAGTTGTTTTCTATGATGTAGTGTAGTAGTTGGGATGTATACCCTTTAAATATTTTGACAAAGGGGATAGAATAGCTATGGGCCTGGAGATTTCTGCTGAAGGGTCCCTTCGTGTAAGGGTATCCTATATTATTTTTACTACTCTATTGGTACAGAGGATTCATTGATGGATCTGTTGATTAGTATGGAAAATGGATGGACAACGGCAGGAGCAGCAAGTCTGATTTATTCTACTGAAATATTATCGGGGCTGTAGTGGTTGTTTTAATTTGAGAAGAAGTCTTCTAATGTGTGATGTGAAAACTTGTTTGAATTGTAATTTGTTTGTGGTGTTAGGTACATTTGGGATGGTCAATAAGGAAGTAGGTAGTATATGGTTGAATAAAGAGATCAGGTGTATAAAATGGGACCTGAATTGGTCAGATGTGCTGTCTGATGGGATGTTGATGGAAGGGGATGGTTATGGGATATGCCCTGGTTTTATAGCTGTTACCCAAGAACCTGGGATAGTGGTAATGACATTACCAAACAAGACCAATAACCAATGAAAAGATAATGTTAGAATCCAGCATTTACCAGCCAATGTTGTATAATATTTTATTAAGTGTTTTTGTCCTATTAAGATTTCATCAGAATAATGTAATAATCTCACTCTAACATTAACAATTCTATATAAAAAAATAATGTAGGGAAGACCCGCCTACATATCCTTGGTTTTGTAGCTGTCCAGAAAGTCTTGGTGTTACTGTGCAGCAATTTTCAAGAACTGAAGTAGTAATTTTCTTTTATCACCTCTAACTATAGTTTTTACAGTATTTCTGAGGTGCCTACAGTATTGGGGTTTATGTGGTATCATTTTTTTCCATGCCTTATCTGTTTCTTTCATGATTTGTTTTATTTATCAAGTCAGCCAGAGTACTGGATTAGAATTTATTTTTGTTCTTATTGGACCTGGTTTATTTAGAATTGCAAGAAATATTCTATTAAATTCTAGCACAGGATTATCCAAAGGTAGGTTTTTAGGGGGTTTCAGTTGTTTACTTTAAGTAATTGTTGTACTTTTAAGTTTCTTACCTGGTTGTACCCTTTCTGCTTTTGTATATTGTTTTCTGTTTCTTTCAGCAAAAGGGGGAGATGATCACTGAGTTTGCCTGGAAGGGTTCCTGCAGATTCTGTATTTTGTGGAGAAGAGGAAATGATTAAGCCTAAGAGAGATAATCTGCAAAATTGCTTTGTTGAATCAGGTTGGAGTATTTATGATTTACTTAAGCCTGTATACATTCATGGCAGTACAGGGAGCATCTAAATTTAACTGAAGCCAATCAATGTTCAAGAAACATAGGATTACAGTTTCTTGAGAGATGTTTATGGATATTCAGCTGAAAAGATCTTTGGTAATGTTATCATTGTTATCTTTGGGAATGCAGGTTGCAATAAAGCAATTTAGATTTGTAATTATTGAGTTTTAGATATGACAGCAGGATTTCACTGCTGTTTAGTTTAGGGGCATTTAATGAAGCTTGAAAGGATTGCTACTACTCCTGTTTTTTATATCTTTTATGTCTGTCTAAGGGCATTGCATATGGGAGATGTGATTTCTTCATTTTTCATATTTTATTTTAGCCATGTTTCAGCGAGCACTATGTCTCAAGGGTAGAACTCTACACAGGCATGGAACCTTATTACCTTATTACGTATACTAATGTAAAAGAAAAAATCTAGTGTCTTTTTATGGGTAGATGTGAGAGGAAGCACTAACTGGGTTAGGCAGGATAAGAAATTTAGCAGGGGGAATAGCTGGACCTGGGTTGGGGTGAATATCATGACTTAAATTTAAGTCTGAAATTGCATAGAGGAAGTGATATGGTGATTTTCTTTTAGTTTTATTCCTGAGAGCTGGTTTATAGCATGATAAGTTTAAGATTTGGTATTTATTTTTGAAAAAAAAATGGATGCAACAGGTACTATACTATACTATACAGGACAGTAAATATGTTGATGATTTTAGAGGTAGGGTTAAACGTGAGCATGCAGGGAGTATCGAAGCGCTGACTTTGATGGTATAAGGGTTGATTATATGATGTACTGTATATAAGATATGAGAGGGATAGGAATATGACTGGTGTGAGGGAAAGGAATATGTGTAAAGCAATTACATGTTTGTTGATCTAGACTCAGAGAGTTGCATGAGGTTAAGGAATATTATCACATGTCAGATGGTTAATAATGGAAGATATACAGGTTCCCTGAGTAAACTGTACAGGACTGGTTGGATAGGAGAATGCCTTAGCAAGTGGGGATTGGCTATACACACACACACACACACACACACACACACACACACACACACACACACACACACACACACGTTGTTGCCTTTCGGCTTTTCCCGGTTAGGGGTCGCCACAGCGGAACTCCGGTCCGCTAATGATTGGCAGTAGATTTTCCCAAACACCGAGGTGCCAGCTCGACGTTCAACCTTCAATGAATACACGCCCATTTACGCATGCCTTTCAAATGCCCACCAAACCGTGGGGAGGACATGCAGACTCCAGACAGAAGGCACTCCGCATACTCCAACTGAGAATCGAACGGGACAACCTCTTGCTGTGAGGCAACAATGCTACCGCTGCACCACCACAGCATTATCACACACACACACACACACACACACACATACACATATATATATCTCTATATATATATATATATATATATATATATATATATATATATATATATACACACACATACATACACACATACACACCCACATATATTTTATTTATATATATATATATATATATATATATATATATATATATATATATATATATATACAAGTAATCCCAGCAAAGCAGAAACAGCTCAAGGAATAGTTAAGTCTTTTAAGTTCACTTCAAAATTCACCAAAGATAAAGCACTTCAAGATTCTCCAAAAAATAAAGCACTTCTGCTAATAAAACCACAGGCATTTATTCAAGAAACGTTAGCGCTTTCACAGATTACAAATTCTGCTTCTTCAGACGTACTGCATCTTGGGTAAACTAACCTTTTATACCAGGTTTAAAAATTTAAAGGCATATTAACATATTTAAACAATTTAATGAGTCAAGCTCTATGTATTAATTATATAAACAATTGAAAAAACAAATAATACAATAAAATTACTGCATAAAACTATTTTATGAAAAATAAAATACACATAAACATTAATGTAGTGTATAAAATGCAAAAGAATAACAAAAATAATTCCATTACTTTAGTACCTAAAACTAATAAAAACAAGCACTCTACCACTTTTGAAACGAATGGTCATCTAATAGATCTCGCTTTGAGTGCAGGTTTTAGAGGAACTGATTCATTCAGCCCTCTGCCTCTATGTGCTGCCAAGCGCAAAATCCATTTCATCTCAGCTACTTCAGTAAGGTTTACCTTATCTCCTCCCCTCATACTCTCTTCTTGAACATGCAAAACTTGAAACAAGAAAGTATGTTCAGAACCATGCTGTATTATATGCCTAGCTATGGCACTGCTACCATCGCCCCTTGAATAACAGTACATATGATCCCTGATGCGTTCCCTTAAAGTCCTGTTTGTCTTTCCAACATAAAAATGAAAACATAACTTACAGTGCATAACATAGACCACATTCTTAGTCATGCATGTTGATTTGCAGAAAACTTCCCAAAGTTTTCCTGTATCAGGATGCCTGAAAAACCTGGATTCATCAATGAAGCCACATTGGGCACATTGATTACACTTAGTTGTGCCATAATTCATAACTTCTTGGGAGGCTCTACCTGTGAGTCTAGGGAAACAAAGTTGTTGTTTTAAAGTCCTTTTATTACTAAAAGAATACAAAGGGCAGTTACCTATTAACATTTTTATTCTATCATCTATTAGCAATATATTCCAATTGTCCTGTATTATTTTTTGTATTGTGGGAATATTCTTACTGTATGGCAATACTATAGGGAGTTTACGGTCCACTATGGGTCTATTCTCATCTCTGGTTTCCTTTCTAGAAAAATAAGGCTTACCTTTAGTTCTTCTAAAGGTACGCACTATAGAATCTACACTATTTAACTCATTAGTTCTATATCCCCTCCTTCCTAAGCCTTGTTTAAGGAACGTCAACTCAGTTGCTAACCTTTTTTCATCACAGCATAATCTTGAAGTTCTTAATGCTTGTCCTTTTATTATGTTGTCAAATACAAACGGTGCATGCATACTCTCTCTGTGGAGGTATGAAGTTCTGTAGCAAGGTTTTTGATAGATTTGAGTGGAAAAACCATCTTTAGTTCTAAAAATATTGACATCCAAAAAATTGACACTAGTCAGTGAATACTCCATAGTAAACCTTAAAAACCCATCCAGTTCATTAACATCAGCAATAGGCAGCAACACACCAGGAAACTGGAAGCAGTGCTGGAGACAGCAATAATTTATTAATAGAATCCAAAATCCAATGTTGAGCGCTTTCTACAGTTAAAAACTGCCTTCATCAGAACAATGAGTACATGAAATACATCACCTTATATACAACCTCCCACAGGAAAACCCGCCTTTTTAATCAATTATCCTATTAAAACTGTAAATACACAATTATATAATTATATAACAAAATTAAGCACTTCATCCATAGTCAGATGCCATACAAATTACGAAGTGTGTCACATAGTGTTCACATATCAGAAAAAGAGAGATGTGTGAACTGTATTAAAAATACACTTGATCAATTTAAAACCCAAATACAATATTTTTATAAAAATACACTTATAAAAAGTACCCACTAATACTGACATACACAAATTTGATTCCTATTGTCAACTACAAATATAAAATGTCTGTTAATATACCTCACAGTTAATCAATTTTTAATCCTTGTAAATTGCACATACAAAACTATAATAAGTCTAGTTCTTTACCAATTGTGACATTGTTGACCATGAACTCAAAACTTGTAGTATGTTATAAAATATAAAGCACTATACATATTGCACATGTGACTTATAACTTGTGAACATATGTATATATACACAGTTCAAACGTAAACGTTCTAAGTCCTAACTAATGGCTTTGTTGGAATCAGTTCATTAAGTCCAGGGGGGGTAGCCGCATCTAACATAATCTGCCATCTGATCTCCCTTTCACCCACCGCAGCCTTGATGTTACCCCCACGTGGGTTTGGAATAATTATGTCTAAGATGGCAAATTTAAACACCTTACATTGAGGATTACTTATTAGGTGTCTAGATAAAGCATTGTTGACATCAAATTTCCTCATACAGTAGGTGTGGTCATAAATTCTGTTCTTTAAACAACGATCGGTTTTACCCACATAGTAACTTTTACATGTTTGACAAACACCCAAATAAACTATGTGTTTAGTCAAACAATTGCCATTGCAAAACCAAACCTTGCTTTTTAAACTATTGCCTAATATAATGTTGACGATCCAATATATATTGGCAAAAATTACATTGACCACATTTTTTAGTACCTGTTCTCTGTATTTTCCTTGCCTGCTGATAATTAGATTTGATTTCTATAATCCTTTTCAAGTTGTTACCCATTTTGTAAACAAAATGCGGTTCAATAGTTACTTTGTCCTTTATCGCCAAGTCACTTGTCAAGATGTTCCAGTTCGTAGAAATAATATTCTTCACCTCATTGGTATGTCTACCATATTTAATTACACAAGCCTTAGTGTATTCATTGTTTGTTCCTTGCCTACCATTATTATTGTTATTGTTGTTGCTATCATAATTTTTAACAATACCAACCCCTAGTAAAGGTTTATATTTATGTCCCCATTCCTTGATGACATATCCAGTAATGTCTTTAATCATTCCTTGAGGGTACCCTTTATCTGCAAAAAGTTGCCCAATATATGATATTTCCTGAAGTAGGTACTTCCTTTCAGTTGTCATACGGGCAGCACGAATACACTGCCCCTTAATAATGCCCCTTTTGGTGCTGTATGAATGGGCACTGCTGAAATGTAAGTACCCGTTACTGAACGTATCCTTCCTGTGGATACGGGACTGAAATGATTCTCCCTCACTATAAATGTAAACATCTAAATAACCAATACCAGTATAATCGTGTTGGTGGGTGAACTTAAGATAATCAGTGGTGCTATTGATATATCCCATAAAACACAATAAATCTTGTTCACCACCCTCCCATAACAAAAAAATGTCATCCAGATATCTAACATATTTCTTAATTTTGGACATCCACTCCGATTTGAATATAAATTCAGTTTCCCAGTCCAATAGCACCAAATTGGCATATATAGGGGCGCAAGAGGTGCCCATGGCTACCCCCGTTCTCTGTTTATAATACTCCCCCTCAAAGTAAATATAGTTATGGTCCAGAACAATATCCATAAATTCCATCAATAAGGAGATGTCCTCGTGTCCCAGGCCACTCTCTCTGCGTATACTATTGTTAAATCTAACTAGGCCATCATCCTTGGGTATGCTTGAGAAAAGATCCTGGACATCAATAGTAACATAAATAAGATCAGTCTTCCAATGATCATGTTTAAAGATACCCAGGAATTCCCATGAATCCTTCATAATCCTTCATTGGTAGACATACCAATGAGGTGAAGAATATTATTTCTACGAACTGGAACATCTTGACAAGTGACTTGGCGATAAAGGACAAAGTAACTATTGAACCGCATTTTGTTTACAAAACGGGTAACAACTTGAAAAGGATTATAGAAATCAAATCTAATTATCAGCAGGCAAGGAAAATACAGAGAACAGGTACTAAAAATGTGGTCAATGTAATTTTTGCCAATATATATTGGATACGTCCAACATTATATTAGGCAATAGTTTAAAAAGCAAGGTTTGGTTTTGCAATGGCAATTGTTTGACTAAACACATAGTTTATTTGGGTGTTTGTCAAACATGTAAAAGTTACTATGTGGGTAAAACCAATCGTTGTTTAAAGAACAGAATTTATGACCACACCTACTGTATGAGGAAATTTGATGTCAACAATGCTTTATCTAGACACCTAATAAGTAATCCTCAATGTAAGGTGTTTAAATTTGCCATGTTAGACATAATTATTCCAAACCCACGTGGGGGTAACATCAAGGCTGCGGTGGGTGAAAGGGAGATCAGATGGCAGATTATGTTAGATGCGGCTACCCCCCCCCTGGACTTAATGAACTGATTCCAACAAAGCCATTAGTTAGGACTTAGAACGTTTACGTTTGAACTGTGTATATATACATATGTTCACAAGTTATAAGTCACATGTGCAATATGTATAGTGCTTTATATTTTATAACATACTACAAGTTTTGAGTTCATGGTCAACAATGTCACAATTGGTAAAGAACTAGACCTATTATAGTTTTGTATGTGCAATTTACAAGGATTAAAAATTGATTAACTGTGAGGTATATTAACAGACATTTTATATTTGTATTTGACAATAGGAATTAAATTTGTGCATGTCAGTATTAGTGGGTACTTGTTATAAGTGTATTCTTATAAAAATATTGTATTTGGGTTTTAAATTGATCAAGTGTATTTTTAATACAGTTCACACATCTTTTTTTGATATGTGAACACTATGTGACACACTTCGTAATTTGTATGGCATCTGACTATGGATGAAGTGCTTAATTTTGTTATATAATTATATAATTGTGTATTTACAGTTTTAATAGGATAATTGATTAAAAAGGCGGGTTTTCCTGTGGGAGGTTGTATATAAGGTGATGTATTTCATGTACTCATTGTTCTGATGAAGGCAGTTTTTAACTGTAGAAAGCGCTCAACATTGGATTTTGGATTCTATTAATAAATTATTGCTGTCTCCAGCACTGCTTCCAGTTTCCTGGTGTGTTGCTGCCTATTGCTGGCGTTATCGTTTTTATTTGTTGGACACTGGGATCTTTCTTTATTTATTGTCAGTTCATTAACATATCGGACAAAGGATTCTAAACTAGAACTAGACCCTTCCCAGAAAAGGAACAGGTCATCCACAAAACGTCTGAAAAAGACGACCTGTGGATTAGATAAAATCACTTCTCTCTCCCACGCCACCATCACCAAGTTTGCATACGAATTGGCGCAGCTGGTGCCCATTGCCACACCGCATACTTGCCTAAAGTATTTGTCCATGAACAGAAAAACATTATTTTCTAATACTGTTTCTAACAGCAAAATTATTAAATCTACTTTGGTCAGGGGCAGAAAGTCCATCAGGACCTTTTTGACCATTTCAAGACCCTTATCATTAGGGATGCAGGTGAAAAGGGATACTACATCCATGGTTGCTAAGATAATGCCTTGTTTATTGGTGCAAGTTTCAATAAATTCATACGTGTCCTGCAAAAATTGAGCAGTGTCTTTAAGTACATACTTATAATGTCGTAACACTTGTTTTAATTCTGCATCCAAAAACACTGAAATGGGCTCAGTGAGCCATCCTGATCCTGCCACAATGGGTCTAAATTTAGGATGGAACATGTCTTTATGGAGCTTTGGGAGCTCATTAAAGCTAGGTATAACAGGAAACTCTACCAAAAAGAATTTGTACATGTCTGAGCTAAAGAGCCCTGACATAAAACAATCTTGTAGCATGGAATACACACGCTGTATCAATACAGAAATGTCCTGCTGACAAATTGATTCATAACTATCTGAACCTAACATGTGTTTTAATGATTCTATATAGTATTGCCTGTCCATGACTACCACTAGAGCACAGAAACATTAATATTAATACAGTAAAAGAGATAGTAAAGAATATAAGCTTAATGTGTATTTATGGTATCAGAAGGCTAGAGATGCAAAGGGGGGAGATTAAGAATGAATAAGGCTCCAGATTATGTGAGCGCCTCCTATTTCCTACCCTGTGAGCTTCCTACTTTATTTATTTCTATACCCTTTGTTGACTGGGTTAGTCCCATCAGCCTAGCAGCCTTTTTTTTAGGAGAGACCAGAGGTGGTATTTATACTGCTAGGAGAAATTTGGTCAGGGCATTGAGAACATCCACTACTTTTTTTGATAGGTGCCTTGGGATCTTTTATATCCATCTGAGCTACCACCAATGCAAGCAAATGGGGCCTTGGTTTAACATCACATCCAAAAGAAGAAGAATGAAAATGTTAATGAAAAATACCATTGCAGTGCTCTAAACTGCAGTGTTATATTAACTACCACATTTATTTTTGTTGCACCAAAATATGAGTAGACAAATTGAATGGATTATTTTAGCATAGACTGTGATTCTACTTGCAGGTGTCACTGTTTGTAAATACAGTAATCTGCAGTTTGTCAAGTACCTCCTTATTATGGACTTTGTCTTGTGAGTGGGGAAAAAGATGTTTTACTGTATGCAGACATTGTATATCTGGAGAGGATAACTAGAATGAGAAAAACTACACAGTGTTAGAAAAATTATGATGGTAGATTACATAGACAAAAGCAGAGAAAATTGTAGTAAAGTAAAGGACAAAGAGTTTGAGAAAAGAGCTTTCAGAAATATAACAGTTGGGCTGTGAACAGTTTTATCTCTCCTGTGCCTGCAGTATGATCTTCACTTGAATGAAATTAAAATACAACACTTGAAGTCCAACCCAGGCCTAAGAGAGCTACTGTGCATTCAATTGCAGCTTTAGCGACTCTAAAGACTTTCTATAGTAATCAGCACAAGACCATTGCTACAGCTATAAAGACATAGTACTGGAGGCTAAATTTACTACTCCTTAAGTTATCTCATTTTAACAGCAATTGATTACACAGTTAGCAATGACAGTATTGTGATCACTGCTAAATGTATACAAGTCCAACAAAAATCATGTTTCAATGGCCAGTTTTATTGTATGTAAGATTGCTTAATCAAGTTTCCTGTTCATCAATTTCTATTACCTTAATTTTGTGAAACCAGCAATATGGGGATTTAGATTTATTATACCTGTGAAGGTTAAAATGTGACATTAAATGATATTTTTTCTGTTAAACCGTGTACTGATGGACATTCTTAGATTCACAAACAACCTCAGTGCTGGACAGAGAGATAAAAGGATAACACAAAAGAGCAATAATTAAATTTATAAGGCCCCATATGAGATTAGAGAAGGCAATTCAAATGGGGCTAATGTTACATGCATTACCAGAGTATCTAATGAGCTAAGAACAAATGTTATTGGATGTATGTGTTAGAACATCTTCACAAGTTCTTGGAACAGGTCTAATAAAGTCATCATAAGCAAAAGTCCACCTAGGAGGTTAATCCATAATTCTGATATGGCAGAAATATCGGAGTGATAATTGTTTTTATTGACTGTTTCAGCTGATGAAAGTAATTAGTGTAGAAAATGGACAGACCTGAACATCAATGTGGAGAAGGTGATATTAGGATTAAGATCTGTGTAAAGAGAGAAAAAAAGATCTGGATAGCAAGTCAAGAGCTGCGTTATCAGGAATAACGAGATCTCAGAAATGTAGTTAAGAATGGCTGAACTAAGTCATTTTATAGTGGGTATTGTAGAAACTGAAGAAAACTGAGTGTTGGAAACATAGTGCTCTGACCAAGTAGTTCATACAAAACTTTGAAAGAAATTTGTCTGATGGTACAGTTTATTAAGGCCCCTGGTATAAAGTAAAGACACTTTCACTTCTGTATATTTGAGTTGCTGGGTTATCAAATCTGGCTCAAATTAAAATTTTCAAAGTCTAAAAAGAAACTGTGTTGAGTACACTGCATTCCATACATGCATTATCTCATATACCTGATAGTATCCTAGGATGTATTCTGCACCATCTTCAGCAAGAACTGGCTTCGCCATTGAGCACCCTAGTCAACCACAGTACAGGGTTCATTCCAGCAGAGTGGAGAACTGTCATTGTCATCCCCTTGCACAAAGTTGATGCCACTACTGACCCTGAAACTGTCACCCCATAAGATTGACAAGTCTTATCTGTAAAGCCATGGAGTATATTATTATGGATCTCATAAACAAGGACATAGGCATTCTCCAAGCAGTTGACCCTACCCAGTCCAGATTC
This sequence comes from Protopterus annectens, assembly GCF_019279795.1. NCBI lineage: Eukaryota > Metazoa > Chordata > Ceratodontiformes > Protopteridae > Protopterus > Protopterus annectens. The sequence goes on from NC_056732.1 coordinate 1,223,000,701, forward strand.
GTCAAGGGCCGATCAGGCTTTTTGAACCTGGCTGACTTCTTTAAGATTGTCACCAAGGCCCTGGATGAAGGAAAGTCATTGCATACACCTTACCTTGACTTGGCCTAGGCCTTTAACACAATCCCCTATGCTGGCATCATTGAAAAGCTAACACAATTTGGTGTAAATCCCTATCTCATCAGATGGGTGGCCATCTGGCTCACCAACAGGACCCTCAAAGTCGAAATAAGCACCTCCATCTCTGATAGCAGACCTGTCACTAGTGGAGATCCCCAGGGATCTGTCCTCGGACCCTGACTGTTTGGCATCTATTTCTCAGAGGTCCAGGCAAAGACAAAAGGCCTGTGGCTGACCAGGTTTGCAGACAACTGTAAGCTGGGTGCTGTCATTGATTCCACAAATGATGTTAACCAATGTTAACATACTGCAAGAGTGTCTCACAGCCACTAATGACTGGTGCCAAAGTCATGGCTTCAAGCTAAATGCAAAAAATGTATCATCATACCATTCAGCAAAAACATGACTCCTACTGATTACCACATCAATGGCAACCCCCTAAGCACACATCCTGTGGTGAAAGACTTGGCCACTCAGGTTAACAACCTCACATTCCACCATCATGTAGCAGCAGTGGTCAGAATAGCCTTTTACTTGAAGTTCATCTCATAAGTAAAGGGATTACATTCAGAGAAAAAACCCATTTGGGATGTACCTCTCCAGACATATGCACCAACTGGAAAGGCCACTGAAATACCTCATAAAGAGAATTAATGACATCAAACACCTGTCCTATGCAGACAGGCTCATATCACTATCACTCTACTTAGTATTGTACAGATTCCTCAGGTGTGATGATCTGTGTCTTGCCTACAAGGCAATCTCAGACCCTGCCCTACTAGAGATGCTCCATATCCGTAAGTCTAACTCCTCACATTACCTGCTCAAAAGGCCTGAATCTAATATGCAGCATCAACAAAATCTGCTGGAGAGACAGGTTTGTTTCCCAGAGGCTGCCCCATCTTTGGAATAGACTTCTTATACATGTCAAACAGAGCACCTCGCTGACCCTCTTCAAGTGCAACCTTGATGAGTGGATGGGAAACCACAAATTTGTCCCAGGGGTTCCACCTGTGTCCCTCACTGACAGGGGTGACAGGTGCTGACTGAGGTTTCTTTTTGGGGATAAACTTTTGCCTAGGCTTGTAAGTGTCCCAGGGCCATTAGCCTAGTAACCTGCTATGATCCTATTAAAGATTTGGCCTTTCAAGTGCAAAACTGCTTGGTCATTACAGATCTCTGTCTAAACCATCAAGTGTATAATCTGTTGTCAGTGGTGCCAAAACAACTGGAAATTGTTTTAAGGGTCTGTGAGTGTTCACGATTCTCTGTAACTGCTCATATCCCATCCCAAGGCTTCTTTAAGCCAAGATACAGATGGTAAAAAAGAATGTAAGGAGCAAGAGGGGAAGGGGGTGGTTTGGAGCTTGAAAAGTAGCCTGCACAAATAGCACACAAGAAGCACAACATAAAAGACAGCAAATGTATCTCAACCTGTAAATGCATTACTTTTCAATTTGCATGTGCTAATGACTGTCAGTTCTATGGTTTGTATCTTCCCATATCATTGTACTGCTGGGTGGATGTTTCTTGCTCATTGCATTATAGTACACACAATGCAGTCAGAATAAGGTTATGCCTTAGCTGTATTCTCATTCCTCTACTTCAAGACCACATTGAAACACTAACAAGGAACTTAAGAGCACTATTAGAAAAATGCAAAGCAGAATATGAACTTAAGGTTGGCACAGATACCAAAGGAAAATACAAGTTTTTCTTCAGCTGTGTGAGAAAATGAACGAACAATGTCTAATAATGCTCTGAGCTTATCTATAATAATACCACATACTCTGATCTCATAGATATAGCTAATATATTAGTAGAAAACTTTAGTGCTAACTTTAACCCATCTACCTAAAATTTTGCTCCCACTATCCCTGAAAATTTAATTTCCCATGAATTTACCTTGAAACAAGCATTAGAATTTCTGTCAATGGGTAAAATAATATTTACATGGAACCAGAAAACATACCAGGTTGAATTTTCATAACTGTCAAGTATGCACTATCCGAATCTCTACTTGAACTCTTCAACATCAGCCTATATGCAGAGTTTGTTCCTGATGTCTGGAGAACATAGCCCTGAACTGTCCAGATTTATGCAGAATGCTCAGATTTTTGCAGATTATTTTTGGTCTGTTCCTCAAAAAATGTGTGGTTTTCTGGCAAATTACTGAGGCTTGAAGTCAGTAAATGATGACAGACATTTGAGTTTCACAATTCATATCTTTCAGAAAATGCATGCTAAGTCAAATCCTGTTATTCTAGCAGCTTTCTAAGTGTGTAAGAGCAATATTTAAAATCCCTCCCTATTTTCTGCCATTCTTCCATATTATTTTAAGCTTTGCCAAGGGCAGGTCATTCCTCCTGAACCTAATAAGTTTCTTTGAAAAGGTTATAGAGGTTGTAAACAGTGATCACTCTATGCATTCTGCTAATCTGTCCAAGGGTTTTAATACTATTCTTCATGCTGGAAATACTTAAAAATTAGACAAAATGAATGTAAACCCCTATGTTGTCTGGTACATTGCAAACTGGCTATCCAACAGATCCCAGCTTGTGAAAGTTGCTAGTATACTCTGTGAATAAAAAAACTGTAATGAGTGGGGCACCACTGGGATCCGTGCTAGGCCCCTTCTTGTTCGGTATTTATTTTGCAGACATCCAAGTCAGTATCCCATAAGTGTGGTTGATAGAATTTAATAATGAATGCAGGCTGGGAACTATCATCTGCTCATTACACTGACTTTAAACATCTCCAACAAGGGTTGGAATATACACATGGTTTACTGAGAATGTTCCGGAGCTAAATGCAAAATGTGCAACATAGTAGTGTTCTGCAAAAAAAGCAACTCCCACCTCATATGTTATAAATGTTATTCCTCTTCAGACAGAGAAGGTCATATGGGATCTGGGTACTTATGTGTATAACTAGCTCTAATTTGATCATCATATTTCCTCCATAGAGAGGAAATCATTCTCTCTGACCAAGTTAGTTACCAAGAGAATATCTTCAAGAGCAAAAAAAATCACCCTAGCCCTTATAAGACCTATCATCAAATAAAATGTCCCCCCTTTGGTATGTACAGATCCAAGCATATCACTCAACTGAAAAGGGCTCCAAAAGGCTCCAAAGATATCTAACCAAGAAAATGAATGGCCTCAGTTCAATCAACAATCCTAAAAGATTATCATGACTTTCTTTATACTCGGTAGCCTACAGGCTGCTTAAGGTGACAAGGCATGAAAGCCTCCAATCCTATTCAATATCGGGTCCCTATCACAGCGTATTTCCAGCTTATGGAAAAAGTTTTCACTATAGGTCAAGCAAAGTATTACTTTCTCTACCTTTAAGTCCAGCCTTGATGACTGGATGGGTTGACATAAATTTATACCAGGCTAATTTTGTAAGGCTCTACTTGATTTGGGCGACATGTATTTTTAATTACTTGACAAGAGTGGCAAGAACTTTTAAGTTTGTCTGATGAAATGTGTATTTTCTTAGGAATTATATTGTCCCCATTATCGCTTGCCTAGTATTATTCCTGCATATTATTCGTATAGTCCTACATAGGAAGGTTCACGAACCAATGAAAAGAGAGACAGAAAGAGAGAGAGAATACTGTGTAAATTTAGGAAGGAGAGTGTCAACTTAGTATTTCATTAAGAGTTGAAACTTAAGGGAAGAGAGTAATTAAAAAAAGTTTGAAAGGAAGGGGTATCAACAGCTTTGGGGTTATTTGTATGAAAGGAAGAAGAAGGAAAGGATGGAAAAGATGACTGAAGACAGGTGGATCATAATATGAAAAATATGATAAAGAGAAAGCAAGGAGAAGAAGTGGTATACTCAGTTACTTTTATAGGCCAGTTTCAGATATCTATAATATGTTTAGGGAGGGAATAGACAGGCTTAATAAGAAACCAGATGATGGTGACAGAATTGTAATAGGGTGAATTTCAGTGTGATATTGGAAACCAAGTATGATAGATTACTTTGGGAAGTGGAATTTCATGGGAAATGTTAGTTGGAACTAAGGAAAGGTATGGAAAGATTACATTTAGCAATCGTTTACATGAACATGTGGCCAGAGTTGCAAAGGGAATGGAAGAATTTACCTTATCAAGTGAAGGCAAGACACAGATGAGCTTTAATAGAGTGCTGGAAGACAGAGAAGTGCTCTGTGACAACAAAGATGTCATATATTTGAAATGGAAATGTTACACATCTGATCATTCTTTAGCTGATGTGTGATAGGAGGTAGGGGAGAAAGAGAGAGAAGTGGAGGTGATGTATTCTGGGACACTGATGGATTGGTGTATGGATAGAGATGTTGTAGGGAATAATGTCAAAAAACAAGGGGATGCAGGAATTGGTAAGTAGAGTGGAATCAAGGCAGTCTGGTTAGGGAGGGTTTTAGATAAAAGGGTAAGTGTTAGAGAGATATATAGATGGGGGTAAGAGGTTTAGAGGAGTGTATGAGACAAGTTCAAGATTGACAGGAATGGGGGAAGGCAGGGGGAGATTAGTTTCTACAAGAAGGCAGATTTCCAAGACAAAAGTACTTCAGAAGACTGAAATATGTGCAGAACTAGCTAGGAGAAGAGCAGAATTGTTGGTAAGAGGGTATTTGATGTTACATAATTGATGTGACAAATAAAAAATGGGTTCATTGTATGAAGGATAATGAGGTCATCAAAGGGCATTCAAATAAGGAGATGCTGGAGGCTATTGGACTGTATTATATGGACCTCTGTAGTTATGTTCCAGACACTCGTGGTTGTTTTGATGTGCGGTGAGGAGAATGTTCTGAGAGATGAGGAAAGGAAGGACCTAACAACCGCTATAGGAAGACAGGAAGGGACTGAAGTCATCTGCCATTTGACAAGACCGAAGCATGAGGGACCAGGTGGTTTTCTGATAGACTTTTACAACAGGGTGGGTTTAATGATCCCTGATACTCTAACAGGAATTTATAATCAAGTGTTAAGAGATGCTCACCTGCCTAGATCGATGGATGACACTTTAGTGACAACCTTATACAAACAGAAAGGTTGTGTAAGGAATACTAAGAATTAGAGTCTGATATTGCTCTCTAACATGGATGCAAAGATTTTTGCCAGGTTTTTAACTACCAGATGGGAGAAACATTTACTAAAAATCATTGAGAAAGATGAGGTGTGTTTTGTTAAAGGATGATCACCTATTGGAAATCATTGTGAATGACCAGGTGGGCTTTGTTAAGGGTGGCCATCATCCTACCATTAGAGGTTATTAATACATTTATAGACAGGGCTGAAAGCAATGGAGGAAGAAGAGCTGGCATGATACCTAGGGTTATACAAAAATCATTTTGTTGCTTGTCCTGGGTATTCAAGTTTGGTGCTATATGCCAAGTTGTAGTCAAGGTAAATGGTAGCAAGGAGTTAAGGTGCTATATAATTTACATTGTATGATATTACGTGTTTTGGAGGGTTTTGAACAATGGGAAATTGAACAAGGATACCCACTGTCTCCACTGGTTTCACTTGTGGTTATTGTGAAGTCAGTACAAAGGTTGATAAGGTTATCAGGAATGGGGAGTAGGGTAGATTTTAGGGGTGAGAGATATGTGTTTGTTGCTGATGGCATACTATTGCTGGAAAATGTGCAGGAGCAGATTTATCAGGAATACTGCAGACATTTTACGATTTTGAAAAAGAGTGAGGTTTGTGTAATGGTAAGAGTAGGGGGAAGTTCAGGAAAGATTGGGTGACCATTGGTAAGAAGTATTTAATTTATCGCATGATAGTTAAAGGTATAACAGAAAGAAATTTGGAGGTTTAGCAGGATAAGATTAGTTGGATATTAGATTCTTGGATGGAGGAGGTTTTATATGGTCCATGTGTTGGTCCAGCCACATTTAATGCATTTAGGGAGGTATATTTAAATAAGACTGCAGCAGAAAGTAATGGACAAAACTAAAAAGATATATGGCAGATTTATCTGGGAGGGGAATCAAAGAATATTCAATAAGGAGGGAACTAGGGTTAAGAAGAAGGAAAGAGAATGAAAGACATGTGACTTCAAAAGGTATGCTATATCTATTAAGAGACAAGTAGAGGGAGTAAAGGTAGGAATATGGAGGCTCTATGACAGGGTAAAGAAGGATACTATACAGGTGTTGTGAAGGTTATGAGGGATTGTACAGACTGAAAAATGAGGATATGAGGTTAATGTGTATTTATCAAGGAAAACAGTCTCAACAATAGTGAGGTAGGAATGTCAGGGGATTAAGTATGTAAAACATCTAGAAATGCAAAGTCAAGTATAGAAGTATAAGGCTTTTGAGGAGGTACGAGCAGAGTGTGAGATCCCCATGGGGAATCACTTGTTCTATAGTTGTTTTAGTGCTACAGTGGGAGGATGGTAAAGGAGAAGAGTCGGACTGGAGAAGTTAGCAAGTGTGAAAGTTTGTGGGAATCAGTTGAAAGATGTGAGACTACCTAGAAAAGGAAAAACATAGTTTTTCTAAAAACAGTTGGGGTTAGAGAGGTCAAGCAGGAGATGAATAAGTTATGGAGGCAGGAGAACAGATGGAATAAGTTTGAAAGCAGATAAGTTTGGAGATGAAGTATTGAAGATGACTTAAATATTACATAATTTAATCCCAGTAGGGAATGAGTCCTGAAAGTTACTGAATAGATGGTACAGGACTCCAGTGCAAAATTTATAAGGAAAATGGCGAGATTAGACTGTTGGTGATAAGCAGACAATGATGCAGACCAGTTCTATATTTACTGAGCATGTATGGATATTAAGAACATCTGTGAACAAGCTGAATTAATGTGATGAAATATTATCAAGAAGGAAATCCCAATTAGGTGGGAATTATTATTTTTGGAATAAACTTGGGAGTTTTCAATTGGAATTGTGAGGAAAAGGAGAAATTCAGATTGCCACAGGGGAAGTAAAAAACTGATATCAAAAAAACTTGGAAAGTTGTGGGCCAAAGTATGCATAATGTAGATATGATTCAACTCTGTGCTTTGTATGTTTCTCATTGTGCTGACTATATTATTGGTTTTACCGTGTAAAAAATGACATCTTTTCCACTGTGGTGACTGAATATGATCACAAAATAAATGATACTTCTTAAATGATACAGTAATTCGCTTATAGTTCATTTTCATTTTGTAAATAAGAACTGTGAAACTCTGTCTTGTATTATTGAATTATTGTAATCCCCAGTAGTTTTATGAGAGACATGGCAAAATATGTTCGCTATATCTGTGTGTACAGTGTAAGAAATTATATCTTTCCTGTTATTAAAACTCTCTATGGAGAAGGTTTTGACTGTTATGGTAAAAGCATGCAGCAGACTTAAAGACCTTAGCTAAAACAGACAACAGACTGTTAAAATGAATTAAAAAAATAGATGAAGAAATGAAAAATCTTCACTTCACTTATCTCTGTCAATTAATGGCTTGGAACTATTCTCAGATCAGCAGCAGCATAAAAAAATGCAACAGTAACAGCTTAGGAGGACTGGAAAATTCTTAAACACTTAACTTTGTTAGTTAATGTCCTGAGATTGGGGGGGAATTCAGTAAAGCCTACACGGAGTGATTTTCCATGTAGGTGGAGTGGCACAGATCTAACACAGAAACCAGCTGCCATGCAATCCGGTAAACAGAGCAGAGGGGCGTGCATGAGTGTGCAGACACAGAAGTGTCCATGGCATGCAAATCACTTCATAAGCAGATGAAATACATGCAAATGAGGGTGCTTTGTGATCCAGTAAGCAGATAGGTATTCGTGCAGAAGCCGTGTCAGTGTACAGAAATGGAAAAACTGAACAGGGGCTGTAAAAGCCCAATTAGAAGGTCAGAAATGTCAATGTAGGCACAGATATATGCAAAACTATGCCCTGTGAGTACAAAAAATAATCCAAAGTAATATAAAATATATATTCTGTACCCATATTACTTTTGCACAGTGTGCAGCAACCTGCAAACATGCGATTATGCAAAGCAAATTTTAAAATGTTGAGAAACTAAAAATAAGACATATGTAAGAATAATGCATTATAATGCCCCACATACAGTATGTACAATGACAGGTTTCAGTGGTTGCTAAGGAGACAGGCCCTGGAATAGTGAAGTATCCAGGGTATGTGCAAGGATCTGTATGCAAATGAGCTGGGGTTACTGAATAGCAAGAATGGGCCACTGTGTCGGCATATAAAACCCATGTAGCCCTAGAACCATGTTGGTGTCAGTAGAACAGATAGCTGACATAAAAAGGGGTATATCACTATAAGTTTAAGCAGACTGCAGCGCAGCAGTGCCTGTTTGTGTGCCGCTCAGCTCAGCTAAGCAGGGGGAGGTGTCTAGTGCTGCTAAGCTTTGTTTAGCTGTGGTGTGCATGTTTTAAGCTGGTTTAAGCTATGCTGAGTATACCTGTGCATGGAGGTGTGTCCAGACTGCTGAGAAGTGTTTACACCAATGTAGCGGGTTTGCGTGCCTTGTCACAGTGCTTAGCAGGGAAAGGATTTTAAAAAAAAAAAAAAAAGGAAATACCCTGGGAAAGCCATTCATGTATAAATTACTGATAAGACCTGTTCTGCTGACAGTAGGCCAATCAAACCTCTCAATGATATACCTGGCAGGTGGAATGCATCACAGTCAGACAATCACAAAGGCTACATCTGCAGCATATGACTATAAAGTATGCACACACCCTTCAATCTGATTTTTCCACATATTCTGCACCACTGGAGTACACACTTGGGAATTTTAACTGCAGAATTCTTGGGGCTGCTGCTACTCTCATACATCTGTATGTGCTAGAGGCTGACGTCAGTGCTGATGCTGATGCTGTCAAGACTGAGAAGGAGAAAAGTGTTCAGTACCAGGATGACCTTCCAGGAGCTACATGAGCTGGAGATTGTAGAGTGCTACAGGGTGGACAGGGACATACTAGAAGAACAAACCGATCTCTGTTGCCCTCAACTCAGACCCAAAGCCAACCGAGGGGAACCCATCCCAGTGGAAACAAAGGTACATGTAGCCCTTAGAATATTAGTTACAGGTACATTTGAAAGACCAATTGGGGACATGATGGGGGTCTCACAGGCATCTGCATTCAGGGTACTCCACCATTTCCTGGCTGCCATGCAAACCCATGCCAGTGAGCACATTTATTTACCCCACACCCCTGAGGAGAGGGTCAGCAGTATGCATCTCTTCTACCATGTAGCACACTACCCTGAGATGCTAGGTGCCATAGTTTGCACTCATGTACACATCAAAGCACTGCCTGGTGAGTAGGGTACAGTCTACTTTAACCACAAGGGGTATCACTCCAATCAACTGCCAGGTCATATGCAGTGCCCAGGGCATTATTATGAGAGTGTGTGCACAGGCATCCCTGGCAGTTATCACAACTCCCATATCTGACATGCATCACAGCTGTACCAGATGTTTGCCAGGGGGGATATCCCATACGAACATCTACTGGGGGATGCTGGCTATGCACTGGATCCGTGGATGATGACACCCATCAGAAATGCACATACTCCTGCTGAAGAATGCCAGAATGAGGCACACACGCAAACTAGGAATATCATAGATCATGTGTTTGGGCTGCTCAAGTCACAGTTCTGCTGCCTCGATATATCAGGTGGAGCCCCGCAGTACTGCCCAGCCACATGTACACAGATGTTCACAGTATGTACCATGCTACACAATATGATCCTGCAGAAACAGCTGCAGCAGGATCATCACAGGGAGGGGACACATAGCCCCGCACCAGTGCCAAGGTCCCCACAGCCACACCCACAGGGGGACTTGGAGGAGGGACACCCTGAGCTTGTCCCTGTAGGCAGAAATAGGTGTGCCCAGTATGCCCTAGCCTTGGCTGACAGACAACGCATGGCACATGCACTGACAACCTAGGGTCCTAGGGACTGACACCTCACTCTGATTCACATACATAGTAAAAAGGATACCAGCCATACCACACAACCTGTACCATACCATGTATTGGCTGTGTACTGTGTGCATCACACAGAGTCAAAGTAATTCACTCTCCTTTACAACAAATGCCTGGGTTACTAGAGCATGCTAGCATATGTATGGACCTGATGCATGTAAGCAAGGGAATAAAGTGGGCTACTGGGCTACCTGCAGACAACTGCCAGCTATGTGGGACAACAGGACCTCTCTGTCCAATACCAATCTCCCCATAATATGCAGTAGTCCACAAGGCAGCTAAACCCATGACAGTATATGAGGGAAATGACAAACAGCGCGGGCATAGGACAGACACATGACTGTTGATGCCAGAGTTCCCTACCCCCAACCCAGCCATGTTCCCATACAACTGCAGTAACAGTATGTTTGCAAGGTCATAGCAGCAGACCACACAATCCCAGGGCTGTCCCAAACAACCTGGAGACATGTTCTATGCCCATGTCCACAATATACAGCAGTCAAAATGTTATGTATGTCTGCGGTTGATAGTGTCAGGAATTAACTGTCTCTGACTGGTGGCTGGTATCATACCTCTCAACCTCTTACAGCACGAAATCTGGACATAGCCATAAACAAAAGTGGGACAGAGCCCAAAAAGAGGGACAATTTTTAAATATTGCTCTTACAAACTTAGAAGGTTGACAGAATAACAGGTTTTGCATTATCATGACTTTTCTGAAGGGTATGAGGTCTAAAACTCAAATGTCTGCCATTATTTTATTAATTTCAGTATTTAATGATTTGTCACTAATTTGCCAGAAAAACACAACATTATGAAAAGCAGACCAAAAATATGAGGCAAAAATCTGTAAAGTTGAGAGTTATGGCTGGTGTGGCTTAGTGGGCTAAGTATGCTAACATGGTTGATGGTGTTCATGGTTCGAAGCTGGCTGTGCCTACAATTTTGCATGTGAGGTACACCTGTGGTAGGATTCCCACAGACTGTCCATATATCACTATTAGTTACTGCAAGAAAGCTGGACAAAGTCAGAGACAATGGAGGGACAGGGGGCCACAGCTATAGACATTACACAGCTCTGAGTAACCTAGAAGGTGGCTAGCATAACAGCAGGTTGTAGCAAGTCAGAGTAGCAGCAGGATGTAAAGGCCGTCAAGTAACTGTCAGTACTTTCAACAAGTTAGTGGGAACCATATAGTAGTATATTACCAAAAAACACAAACTGTCTGAGGAGCAGAGCAGACATATGCTAGACATCCTGCAAAAGATGTAAAGATAGAGGTGTGAAGTCTGTAACCCTGTGTATGGTGTTACATCTTGTACCCCAGTCATAGCATACATACAACTATGTAGAGCTGGAATTATGGACAAAGCCAGGAACAGGAGCGGGGTAAAGGCCCACATATAAGGAGAAGGATGAACTAGTGGCCAAACAAATGTAGAAAGTGCAGAGAATAACAGGTTGTGCAGTAGCATGGGCTCCCTGCTCTGTATTGGGTCAGTACCTCAAATGTCTGTCAGCAGTTCCTAATGACAATCTACAATGATTTGCCACCAATGTACCAGAAAATCACATTGCTATGTAAAATGTATCAGACATATGATGCAAAACCCTGCATAGTCTATTACAATCTGTACACACCCTAGGTATGAGTCATATATTACTGACAGCACACAGTCGGGGAATCCCTTGGGCATTTATGTAAGGGAGGTGCAGGACTATTGAATCAACTGCAGCAGCCAATTGGCTGTAGCACACAAAATCCCGGACTGGAGTACAGGTAGGTCTTGCCTGGAGTCACCTTGGAAATACTGACAGTCACATTGGGCATGCTCCTACACTTAGATAATTTCAGCCGATGTCTGATTCCCCATCTGCCTAAAGAACTGAGAAGTGAATATATCTCTGTGCATACTGATAGGACACTTGGATAATTTCAGCCCATGTCGGATGCCCCATCTGCCTAAAGAACTGAGAAGTGAATATATCTCTGTGCATACAGATAGCTATGTATACCTACCTGTACTTCTCCATACTAACCACTGGCAGACACTCTCAAAACACAAAAGCTCCTTGACACATGCGATAAGTATAGAGCACTGGAGTATGCACGACTAGATAGGTAGGGGTTCTAATCTCAATAACAGTAACTCTGTGAGTGTGTGTGTAAGCATATCCCATTGCAGCATTGTGTCTGTCTTACCTATGTGTGTGCACTGGTTATACATTTTAAGGCCCATGTCTACCTGTCAACTCCCCCTATTGGTCTCCTTTACAGGGCCTGCTGATGTAATTCACCTTTGAAGCACTGGCAGACACTCTCGGAGCACAAAAGCTCTGTGGCACATGTGATAAATACATAGCACTATATTATGTACAACTAGATAGGTAGGGGTTCTAATCTCAACAATGGCAACTCTCTGTGTGCATGTGTGTGTAAGCATAGCCCCTTGAAGCAGGGTGTCTGTCTTGCCTATGTGTGTGCATGCAACTCTGTGCCTGAATGCATATCCCCTTGCAGCAGTGTGTCTTTCTTGCCTATGTGTGTGCAATGCTTATATTTTTGAGGCCCTGTGAGTACCAGCTGGCCCTAAAGAGCTCACATCTTCCTTTGCATAAATGCTATCTAACACCACCTACATCTGTAGGTACAGAAAACCTAGGTGACTTGTAGCAAGCATAGCATGCCTTGTCATGGGGTATGCATGCAAGATTACACTGTCTGCCCCCATTGTCCCTGACAGAATGTTCTTCACATACACACCTAGGTAACCATGCACATATACAGTGGTACCTTGCCAATGTCACATGCCTGGGTTGCTACCATGCCATACTGAGATGCTTTATCGGCAGCAGGTCTCTACACCATAGCCACTCATACCCCTGGAAAAGAAACAGAAAAAGTTCCGAAAGACACCTGTCAGTTATCAACACTACCACCAATCTAACATCATGGAACAAAGGTGCCAACACTTTAATGGGTAATCATGACACATGCCAGCATACAGAACTTTTCATGGCATAACACTACCACAATACAAACTGTCATGTACTGTACTATAGTCACCCTGTGCATCAGACACACAATTACATGTTGTCCCTGCATTGATGGTATGGATGGCAGGGATGTGGCACATTTATTATCACATGCACAGGTTGTGATGTGGGGTTGCCATTATTGCCCCTTGTATAGCAGACTGCATAGACCGTCACAAAAATAAGTGAACATATGTTACACATCCCGCAAATACACTACTTTTGTGATTACCGATTCAATGCACATCACTTAACCCCTCCAAAACTGAACATACAAGTATTGTGCTCCGGCTAAGCATGACAGTTGTGTCTACAGCAAAATGGCAGCCCTTAACATTCTTAGGATATATATGAGCCACACAAAAACAGTTTCACACTCATTGGTTACTGGATGTTGGACTCTGGCCATACCTGACATAGCTATGGAAATATGAGGGAAAGGTATTGTCAGCAAAAACAAATGTGGCATTGTTACAGGATAATATGTGCATATATCAACATGCACAGTAGGAACTTTGATAATGCCTACATTGCTGACATTTTGAATATGTGTGCACAAGTGTGTGTTACAAACAACCCCCCCCCCTCAAATGAAGATTGACCTGACATCCATGTACTGGTATGCAAAGGCTGCCACAGTGACTGATAGAGTATTACAGTGATGAACACAGGAGCCTTACCTGGACACTCCTCTGCTGTGGAAGCTGTGGAACACACCTCCACAACGTATGGAGTGATGTATGCTTGGGAGCTGGTGGTTGATCCCAGGTTCACCAGGTTTTCCTCTATGTCCAAGAGTGGTTGTACTGCTGCAGGCACTCCACTGATGGCAGCATGGTCCCTGACCACAGCAGTAGCCCTTTGCCATGCAGCATTTAACATATCAGTCACCCAGTGTCGGAACTGCTCATAGCTTCTGTCTTGTATCCCAACTCGGTTGACAGCCACAACAAGGTCAGCCCACAGTACTACACTTTGCTATCAATTCAGGTGACTCCTGGACAGCAGGATGTTGTGATCCAGTCTGAGGCCATCCAGGATTACTTAATTTTTGTCAGCTGTAAAGGTCAGTTACCTCCATCTATACATGCTTTCTGAAAGACAAGCAGAGGGGAACACATCACAGGACCACATACATTGCTATTCACTATGTATAGACCCTGCACATCTTGACTGTCCTACACTATCCACTGGTAACTCCCACATCATATCCCACTCTCTATCAACACAGCTATGTATGTGGCTATAAGCACCATAGTAGCAATACCTGTGTGCCATGATGGAGTGTGCTATATGTCCCCACTCCTATAAATGCTGTCTACTGTGCTGTGTCCTCTATGGGCAACATCCCAGTACCAAGTCATACAGCCACTGTCCTACACATAGGTGTGTGTTAGTAAAAGTATGTGGGGGCAGTCCAGCAGCATCCATCTGCCACAATGACAGACAGCAATGCAAACTTGCTGTAGGGTATATTCCCTGTAGGTGTCATACGTCTCCAGTACACAGATGTTTGCTGAATGTGTACATGTGCCTGATATATGCGGTCCCTGTGCCAGACACATGTGGATGTTTGGCAAATGGTTGGACAATTATTGATGCTTGTGCTCAGAATGTAGGGAACCTGGTGGTCACATGCCAGAACCCTAAGAACCCCAAGAACACAGTTATGCTACAGTGCTATCTGTTACTATATTCATTTTCTTACTTTGTATGGTCAATATATGCACTCTGTCACTGATATAGGGCCTGTGTCCCTCCACTAATGATGGTTTTGAGCTGATGTCCAGCTATAGCTAGTTACCAGGTATGCTAGCCACTGCTATCAAGCAATGGGATATGAATGTTGACAACACAGTGACCTAGCCAGAGTATATCAAGGACAGTCAGGGACACCTGTTCAATGTCCAGACTATTCCTGTGTGACATTCACAGACTGAGGGGTGCTGCATGACAGTACAGCATGTGCAATTCCAGCTGTGTCCACCCTTATGTACTGTCACTATGTCTAACTCACATTCCGGTAGCATTCGTACAGGAGTCGACCATTGTAGGAGTGAGTGAGAGGGCCAGAGCTGTGATCTAAATCACAGCAGCCACAGTTGAAAGGCATGCCAGTAGCTGTTGGACAGCAGACTATCACCAACATGTCATTCTCACAGATGTACAACAGGTCTACTGTTGTAATCCCTATTCCCCATAACTGCATCCTCCCATCAGCATTCCATTATATGCATTATATGGGAACTTGTATTATATACTTGGTAAAATGCTGTAATTCGTTTATACAGAAATCCTTGGATAAATGCTTCTGAACTCACAGTCTGCCTTGGTATAGCAAGTTACAGACCTGTTTACCATAGGCAGCTGCTTGCCTTTTGTAGGTAATGCTTAGTAACAGGTGATTGCTTATGCACCAAACTGTGGCTCAGACTTGCAAATTGCATGCAGAACAGCTGGGTTTCACTTTCATTAGCCAATGACATGACACAGCAGTTCAATATTTAAGGTCTACATGAAGGCCTTAGTCCCTTTCCTAGTCTGTCAGATGGACATTACTTAGTTATGGAGACTACAGCATCACAGAGGGTAGGTACAAATACTGTCTCTGTAGGGAATTCTGTATTATGTCCACAGTTTTTCATGCTATTTTGGCCATTGTCAAATGATTTTCCAATTATCTGGCAGTTCAGTGTTAAACAATGTGGGTCTAGGTCAGTAAGGGTGAGGACACATGTGAGTGTCGTACTTCATACCCATCAGAATATGCATGCTGCTGCAGTAGCTTCTAGTGCATCAGCTCTGTATATTTGTAGAGGCAGACTACGACACATGTCCCTGTCATGTGAACTTTGTCCGCCCCCACACCTTTATGTATGGCTGTTGTGTGTATCCCTTGTTCTAGGGTATTCTGAGGTATGGTAGGTCTGTAGCAGGTAGCTGAACATACTGCTACATATGTTGTAGGGTGCAACTGCTGCTTTTTGTGTAAGACTCATAGTGGAGAGTGTGAACACTCTGGAGGACAGCCAGCTGTACATGTCACTGAGGGAGCAGTGTCAGCTCTGTCATTACAGCAGCAGTACAGTGGAGGCATGTGCTTAAGTTACATATGTTATGTAACATTGCCAATCAGAGAGTAGTGGGTGACATATAGGGAGGCTATATGAATATGTGCATTTTGTCTCTACCTACAGGCTTTTGATGTGCATACATGGGAAGCAGTTAATTCAGTAACAGGAATCAGTTTAGGTTAAATTTGCATGACTAAGTAATTATTTGCTATAGTCACATAAAGTTAAATGAAGGGCAACACATTGGATTCGAACCCAGGACTGTGGTTGACAAAATGTACCACATACTAAGAATTTAGCACACTGAGCTGCTGAGGCATTAGTGGAGCAGCTGTATTTGTAAGATATATGTGAATGCATACAGTCTGTTACATAGGATTCACATTAGCATGTGTGTTTGGATGGGTATAATGTGTGACACTGATATGTCTGTCATGATTTTCTAACTGCAGTCTGTACTGACTTGCCAGTACTGTAGCACACAAAAAAGGGTTGTGATATTCATGCCCAAACTAGTTGGCACAACTGTGGATATTCTGCAACAGTCTGTGCAGTTGACAGCTACATGTGCTATCCCAGACCTCACGTACATCCATCATTATTTATTTGGATGTGGTTCAGTATCTGCATCACAGTCCAAAGTACACTGCCAATTTACCCATACATGCATTGTGTCTTTGAGAATCAGGATATGTGTATGGAAACACCTAGCCTAGTGGGCTAATGGCCTATGCTATAGTTGACAGGAGCCCGAGTTCTCGACTTGACAGCGATCATTTTTTGCAGATTTGCCTAACACTGTCAGAAAGACAGATAGGGCACTTTTAAGTGGTTTTAAGTAGGTTTGAGCAGGTCTGCCTGGCACGCCATGCGCTTAGCTCCACTTAAACCTGTGCTAAGTCCAAAAAAGAAAAGAAAATGGGGTGATATGAAAGTGGTGAAATGGGGCAAGCAGAAGGAAAAACATACTGAAAGGCAGGTAAGGATGTGCAGGATAGGTGTAGGAAAGGACCATAGTTCTCCATTTCTTGTACAGCAAGAGCTGTGCAGATTGTAGTGAATTTGGAATTTAGAGCCTCACACCCCAGAGAGATGAGTGAGGGTGACATAACTGTGTTGATTAATTTATGTAATGATTGATTGTGTCCAGTGGATGCAGGTGAGGAATGGAGAGCTATGTATGGGACAATATTTGTTTTGTAGGAAAGATGCCCCCCCCCCTTTTTTTTTTAAGGACAGAGTGGAATGTTGGAGAAGGGATATAGTTACATGTGAGGATGTAAGTTGCGTAGGAGACATTGCATTTGCAAACAGACAAGACAGACAACACAGCATACAGGGGCATTGTGTGATGCATGAGGGTGGTAAACACCTTGAACTGGGAGGGTGTTGTGGAATCAAAGAGCCATGTACCCCCAGACGACAGCAGTGAGACTGAGCTCCCTACCCATGGGCAGTCAACACTGCTCCTTAACTGCCCTGAAGGTGGCTGCACTGGGGGCTGGGTGCCAGGGCCACCTTACCCCTCCAGGTTGGCCAGTCTGCCCTCAATTCAGTGCAGGCAGTCCTCATAGTCATGGTGCATGATCCTGCGCACCATCCCTGGTAGCTGTTGCTGGATGACAACCCCTCCTCCATGCATACGCCCAGGGGGGACAGGCCCAGTCCCCTGAGGTGGTTCCACCCTTACGTGGTGCAGAGCCAGCAGAGGGTCCAGCACCAGCTCGGGTCCTAGTCATGCTGGGACCTGGTGCCATAGCCAGCTGAGGTAGAATAGGCGGATCGCCAGGAACCAGCCTAACCATTCAAGCTATGGTCAAAGTGTACAGGTTAGTAATGAACAGAACATTTAGTTAGTTATAACAGCATGCCAGACCATTGCAAATAATCCAGTAACATAACATTGTATAGCATATGGATCACAGCAGTAAGTGGGATAACAGTCAGTATTGTAACAGCATGCCAGTAAAAGTTACAATGTAAGGCCAACAACATAGGTAATTCAACAAGGTATGTTAGTATGCAACAATTGTAATACATAACAATAATAAAACACAAGGCTAAACATAATGTTTTGAGAACAACATATGTTAAAAGTAAACCATACCCGATGTATAACAATAATGGTAATAGAGGTAGAGTGTTATACAAGAATACAGTGACGCTTGAACACACATGCATGAGATTCTTGCATGACAGAGATAATAGGTGAACTGTGCATTAATACATAGAATGCAGGTGTAGACAATAAACCCCTAGTGAGTGGGAATATCTGTGATGTGTACAAAGTGTGCTGAGTTGGCTACCTGACCAATATACAGTTACAAATAGTATATTTGCAGTCTACAGCTATTACAGCTTCATACTTGCCTGCAGCAGCATACCTAAGAGCGGGAATGCATATAGCTGAAATGCAGTGGGTAACATAAGACAATCCTGAGATATGCAATATACCTTAGGTGGTCCTATTATTGCTTCAGATCTTATTGCAGAACAAATATAATGCATTATATCTTGTAGTACAGCTCCACCTCTACAGTTTAGCAGAACACTCTTTATTAGCTAACCTTCAGTCTATTAGTGGTATTATTCCTATTTTTACTTCACAGCAGATGTAATACTTTGATTTCATGACCAACAGCTCAAAATGCACACATATTGCACAACACAGGGGTGGCTTCATGCAGTGATTCATATATAACTCCAGTCTTTATTGAAGAACAGTTTATATACTGCAGGTGTTGTAATACAGCTATAATTCCACAATTAATGCAGTAAAAACTTTTATTTCCTTTTTTAATGCAGTGGACACTTTATTACCTTAACATTATTAATACAGTGGACACTTTATTTCCTTAACATTATCAGGTTTCATGCTTTCATCTTTATTGAACTGTACCTGCCATTAGTCACTTATTTCAGTCCAGGTCTATGACCAAATTCATTGCAGTTCAATCAAAACTGAATATACCTACTGGCAGTACTAATTTACTCTTTTTTGTTTATATGACTATAGATTGCAAGATATATCTGTACTCACCACACTCACGGTGTAACCTGGCCAGGCACCCTGCTTGGGCATCTAGGTTGTGAGCTCTCTCCTCTGCAGCTGTGGGGAGAGAAAAACACTATTATCCGTACCTGTCTATCACACATTCAAAGTAGGTTTTGGTAAAAAATGATAATGATACTTACAAACTGGTGGGGCATTCCCATCTCGAGCATCTTGGACCTAGGTGGCCAAGAGTTCCCCCTTCTGATGCTTCAGGTCATCATAATGATGACACACCTGCTCACCTGTGTGGGGATACAGGTTGCACTGGTAAGATCGCATGCCAGCTGGTCCCAGGCCTTCTATTTGTACTCCGATCCCTTGTACTGGCCCTACAGCAGCTGGATGTCATGGGCTTTAACAAGGAGCCTACCCATGACCCTGGACTCCAGAATGCCCTAACACTGTGCCTGGAAGCAGGCACCCTCCAACTCCTGCCATAGTTCCTGCCAAGTTCAAACTGAAACAGGTTATGGCTGTATTCCCACCTGTTGCACTTAAATAAGGCTGTTTTCTCAATCCTTTACAGCCATTGGGTCATTTTTAAAAATGCAGTGTTTTGCTTAGCACCATGCAAACACACTGAGCTCAGCTGAGCAGTGCTTAAACTGGCAATGCTTAGCAATGCTTGGTGCACAAACCAGCTTAGCTGGGCTGATCAATGCTAAAACGGGCATTGCATAGCAGTGCTTCACACCACTTAG
Source organism: Protopterus annectens (assembly GCF_019279795.1). Taxonomy (NCBI): domain Eukaryota; kingdom Metazoa; phylum Chordata; order Ceratodontiformes; family Protopteridae; genus Protopterus; species Protopterus annectens. Next base: position 1,223,020,657 of record NC_056732.1, read on the forward strand.
CAATGTGCAAACCAGCTAAGCACTGCTAAAACATTCCTGGTTTAAGCAGTGCTTGGCAAGGCTTAGCTGTGCTTAATGAAACTTAGCTGAGTGCAGCAAAGCAGGATTTAACAATACATTTCATAGTTGTGTATTTGCAAACTAAATGCTTAATAACATGTCTGTGTATACATGCAATATTCAATCAAGGATTTAAACATACTTCTCATAATGTGTATTTGTGATGGGGAGGGCAGAATAGTTAAGGTGTTTACCTTGCAGACACAAGGTGCAGGGTTTGATTCTCACATGGGGTAATTGGCTAGGCTTAAAATGGCCCACAAGGGCAATTAGCCTAGTATTTATCTATGTACCTAAATGCTTACTAACCAGTCTGTGTATTCATACAAATTTCAATCAAGGTTTAATAGTACTTCTCATAAATGTGTATTTGAAAAATAAATTTAACAACCTGTCTGTATAATCACACAAAATTTAATCGGGATGTAAAATAAGTCTCATAATGTGTATTACAAAATAACCTGTCTGTGTATCCAAACCCTGTACCTACTGCACATAAGGCTGTCATGCTAACCATTTGGCTGCATGACTGTGTGAAATGCTGCTATACTTTTACATATATCGCTGAGTGCCGCAGCACATTGCCCAAACCCAGTCAGCTATGCTTAAACGTGGCCTTTGCATTCATAATTAAATGTATCCAATTTCTATTTTTAGATGTCTGGCACATGTCCATTGATACATGCCACACCATGCTGCTCAAACACACACAAAAAAAAGTAAAACAAATGAACTTTTTATTACATACCCATACATTGATATCAGGCACTTTGACACTGCAGGAGATGTGTTACTCATCTCTGCATACAGTAACATACTCCCTACACCGATTTAATAACCATGTGATACGGCTCTCCCTCAGTAATGCACCTTCAATAATATGCATGGTGTGCTACGCGGGGGGGGGGGGTATTCCCCAGGTATGTCTTTCCTTCAAGCTGTTGTGGATTGCATTCACTAAATAATGACAGGCATGGAAATTGCAGACTTTGTGTCTCTAAGAAAAAAAAAATGATTGCTAATACAAAACCTGTTGTCATAGCAGTTTTAAATATATTAAGAAAATATTTAAAATCGATTCTTGAGTTTTGTTTTCCATCTCTAATTCTGCGACTTACAATTTTTCTTCTGTTTCCTCATTTTTTTTGTTTCTGGTATTGTGTTGTAGATTTCAGTCTCTAAATAATGGTAAAATATGAGTTTCTGACCTCATACCCTTTCAGAAAATGTTTGCTAATGCAAAACCTGCTTTACTAGCAATTCTAAGAACCTTAAGAATTATATTTAAAATTTGTTCAAGATTTTGGGTGCTTATCTCTTCTTGCACTAAGAGGACGAAGGATGTGAGGTATACAATGATACAATGGATTTGTTTTTGTATAATTCTCAGAGAAACAAGCTGAAATATACTTCTAGATCATTATTTATGGATTTTCAGTCATTCGAGCATAACAAACAGCTGATGTGTATGCAGTCATTCATGGGTCTGTTACTGATGGTCACATCTGTGTGTGTATGTCAGTGTATCTGTGTGTGTACATGTGTGTCTGTGTTTGTGTGCTATGTTCTTCGGGTAGAGTACTTAGTTTCTTTGTTTTCTTGACTGCTTACAAGATGTTTAATCTGGGCAGTATGAAGTCCACTTTTTTACAATTAAATTTTAACTATGAATACACTTAATATAGCTTGTTTTTGTTTTTACAAGCATGTAGGTATGAGATGCCCTGTTTTGGGACTACAGCAGTTTACCTGGTACTTTGTGCAGATGAGTAAGGCAATGAGCTGTTAATGAGCTTCATCTTGAAGTGTAGGGTTTTAGTCCCTCAGCCTTCATTTGTTTGGACATTTGTCTTAGACTGCTCTTCAAAAGGGACTTGTGTCCAGTGGGCTGTCTGATGCTGTTAGCAAATGCATTATACATTTCTTTTTTGAATTCCTGGACCACCTGCTAATCATTGCTTCACTGTATGCTATTTGACTTTGAATCCCAGCCTGTCTTTTGTAGTGTAATGGGTTTGCAAATGTATTTTCAATAAATGTGAGTTTCAAGGGAAAAGAATTTGGCTGTTAGTCATGTTAAGTCTGTTTGCAATGTGACAGTGTTTTGTTTTGCTTTACAAATAACTGTCAGCATTTGTGTTGTAAAATTTTAAATTTTAAATCAAAATTTATGTGATCACTGTAAAAATAAAGAAGAAAATAGCATGCATACTGGTAGGTTTGAACATTTTATGGTAATTTAGGACAGGCAGACAAGTAATGGGATATTGGTAGGTCTTGAGGGGTCCTGGCCCATTGCCCTGCCTACAGCTTCATTTGTTGCCCCATTATTTATGGATTTGTTCAGAACTCTTGAGCATAGATGTTGAGAGGCGTGGTTGTGGCTTGGGCTCCTCAACCATGTCCCAAATTGGACCATGCAGTTGCAAAGGCCAGGCCTGATGTTAGCTATAGCGAGAGTAATCACAAGAAACTTTATGAGACCATGTGAGGGAGTAGGATTATTTCAACATTTAGCCAGAAATTAATACATAAGTATTTTAGCACAGTTTCAAAAGAAGACATAATCAATAATGGATTTTAACTTAACTGGACCAACAGGATGTATACTAATAGATCTTATTTTTCTTTTGGCTGCTCTTGTTAGGGGTCACCACAGCAGATCATCTGTTTCCATTTCTTCCTGTCCTCTGCATCTTGCTCTGTCAGACCAACACTCACTCACCACATCCATAAACCTTATCTTAGGCCTTCCTCTTAGCTGGCAGCTCCAGTCTTAGCATCCTTCTCGCAATATACCCAGCATCTCTCCTCAGCACATGTCCAAATCAATGCAACCTCGCCTCTCTGGCTTTGACTCCAAACCATCCAACCTGAGCTGACCCTCTAATATACTCATTTCTAATTCTGTCCATCCTCATCACACCCAATGCAAATCCTAACATCTTTACCTCTGCCACCTCCAGCTCTGACTCCTGTCATTTTATCAGTGACACCATCTCCAGCCCATATAACATAGCTGCTCTCACTACCATCTTGTACACCTTCCCTTTCACTCTTACTGGTAACCGTCTGTCACAAAAAAACTCCTTACATCTTTCTCCACCCACTCCACCCTGCCTGCACTCTCTTCTTCACCTTTCTTCCACACTCATCATTACTCTAAGCTGTTGATCCCATGTATTTAAACTCATCCCCCTTCTCCAGCTGTACTCTCTGCATCCTCACCATTCCTCTGTTCTCCCTCTCATTCACACACATATATTCTTAGTCCTGCTGACCTTCATTTCTGTCCTATCTAAAGCATGTGTCCACCTCTCCAGGCTCTGCTCTACCTGTTTCCTACTCTCATTACAAATCACAATGTCATCTGTAAACATCATAGTCCATGGGACTCCTGTCTGATCTCATTTCTCAACCTGTCCATCACCATTGCAAATAAGAAAGGGCTGAGAACTTTGATGTAATACATTTTTCATCCTCTTCATAGTTGTCCTTACTTCCTCCTTGCTAATCCATTGCACTTCTTGATTCACTATCCCCCTCATCATCCAACCTTCTCCCTTCCTTATTCTCTTCATTCATCAGCCCCTCAAAGTACTCTTTCCATCTGCTCAACACACACACTCCTTACTTGTGAGTATGGTTCCCTCATTATCCTTTATCACCCTAACCTGCTGCATATCTTCCCATCTTGGTCCCTCTGTCTAGCCAATCGGTGCAAGTCCTTTTCTCCATCCTTAGTGTCCAACCTTACATACAGCTCAACATATGCCTTATCCTTAGCCTTTGGCACCTCTCTCTTCACTATATGTCTCATCTCCTTGTACTCCTGTCTACTTTCTTAATCTCTCTGACAATCCCACTTCTTCTTCGCCAACCTCTTCCTCTGTATACTCTCTTGTACATCCTCATTCTACCACCAGGTCTCCCTGTCCTCCTTCCTCTATCCAGATGTCAAACCAAGCACATTTCTATCTGTCTCCCTTACTACCTCTGTTGTGGCTGCCCAGGTATCTGGTAGCTCTTCTCTGCCACGCAGTGCCTGTATTAACTCTTCCCTGAACTCTACCGTACAGTTATCCTTTCTCAGTGTCCACCATTTGATCCTTGGCACTGTCCTCACTCTACTCCTCTTCTTCTTGATTGTCAATGCCATCCTACAGACCACCATCCTATGCTGCCTATCTACCCTTTCTCCTGTCACTACTTTCCAATCTCCAATCTCCTTCAGACTGGCCTTCCTACACAAGATATAATCCACCTGTGTACATCTTCCTCCACTCTTGTATATCACTCTATGCTCCTCCCTCTTTTTAAAACACTCAGTAAACCCAGCCACTAGGGGATGCAAGCCAGTGTATTTCTTCATGCTGGCCCTAAGCCTGGATAAATGATGAGGTTTACATCAGGAAGTGCATCCAGTGTTTGCCATAGCAAATATGCAAACAACAGTACAGATTTCCATGTATAGTAATAGATATATCTGTAAAAAAAACATGTCTTTTATTTCATATGCATGTATGATCCACCTCTGGCAATACCTCTCAAATGTCCAGAATTTTGCTGACTGCCCATAATTTTGCTTCAGAGGAATAATGCCAAACGTTAGAGTTTCATACATCTTATTGTTCTGAAAATACAAGTCGGTGCAAAACATGTTCTATTAAAATTTGAAGTGACTTAGAGTAATGGATACAATTTGCCACTGGATTTGGGCCTTTGTCCTCTCATTATCTTTGGATTTTTCCATCATTCTTCAGCATAAACTTTCAGAAGTATGGCTGTAGCTTGGGGTCCTCCAACCATATCCAACACTGGGTCCTGCAGTTGCTAAGGCCACACTTGATGTTAAATGTATTGAGAGTAATCACAGGCATCTTTCTGAGACCATGTGGGAGAGAGAGATTGTTTCACCTTTATGTAGAGATGGACACAAGTACTTTAGCACAGTTTCAGAAGAAGAAACAATTAATTATAGATAAACATGACAAATGAGGAAAAATTGTTTTTTTAATGTATCGAAAGAAGGGTGCACTTTGCATTTTTTCACAGGAATTCTTAAAGAACTTTACGACAGGAATTAAGAGCTGTGGTCAAAAGGGGCTGTTTCCATAATTATTAATTATTTAATTTCCATAGTACTATCTCATTAAATCCACAAACTTCTGACACCTTTTGCAGTTGAAGACTACATGCTTTATACAGTAGTTTCTTCTCTTCTATAGTTTGGAACTAGACTCTTTCTTTATTTCTTTCTTTCTTTCTAAAACCTCTTTATACATCACTGTTTTTTCACTAGTAACTTCTGCAATGACAAATACAATAAAGAGAGAAAGAAAAAGAGAAATAAATGATTTTCTTTTTGCTTTCTGTATAACATATTTTTCTGTTTTTGTACAATTAAATCATTTCATTGATCACTGTGTCATATCTTTTATTTTTCCATATTTAAACATCAGAGTTAAGGTTAATAGATATTATTAAGGTGGAGCTGGGGGGGGGTGCTAAGTCCCTATAAAAATGTTCTTCCCTTTACAGTACCAATATTATGACCAAGGGTGGCTAGAGTTGGTGGTAGGGTTATCAGACTGGAAGAGGACAGTTTATACCTCTTTTGATCTGTCAAGCTTTGGTATTTTAAATGTCCGATGTACTGTAATTGATGTTTAGCAGGTTGACCTTTAAGTACTTTTTTAGCATTTAAATGTATTTTATATATATATACATATATATATATATATATATATATATATATATATATATATATATATAATTTCCATATATGTGCATGTAACTATATATATATATATATATATATATATATATATATATATGTCATATGTACAGACCGGCATGAAAGAAAGAAAGGAAGATTTGCAATAAGCTCTACAACAAAACAACAAACCATTCCAAAGCAGAAGGTATGTGTGGACTGTGGAGGCTTTGCAGTAAGCTCCATAAAACTTTACAATACATTACACAGCATAAAATAAGACACATTACACTGAAATAATCATGCTTAAACCCTTCTTACATTATTTTGCTGTACAGTGGATAAATTAGTAGAAAGAAAGAAATAGAAACTTATTGTAGTTACAAAGCATGTCATATGAACAGACCAGCATGAGTGAAAAAGAGGTTTAGCAGTGTATATGGAACATGACACATACTTTACTATAGTTTATATTGCAGAGATGAGTGAGGCTGGTGATATTTAGTGATTAGAGCAACTTATACTGGTTGCTACCTCCTGGATATAAAAAATTGTGTTGGTAGACTAAGCAGAAAGAGTAAAACATATCTAGTATGGATTCTACAGTATGGCATTATGTGAAGAGATTAAAGTTGTTAGTCAGGTTCTGTGGTATGGAAGAAATATTAAGCAATATTGTTAGTCAGGTATATGGCAAGAGCAGAGCCATGATTTAGTTGGGTGTTCCTATACTTGTTTGAATCTGGGTAGCTTATCTATTTGTTTTATATGGAGTGGGATAGAATTCCATAGTTTTGCAACATAGTTGGAATGTAGGGATTTACCTACCAAGATGTTGGCTATGGTTGCTATAACTAGATTTTGGTCTGAGGAACAAAGATCCTTAGGTGGATAGTAACAATTTGAGGTGTATTTGCGAGATGGGCAGTTATCTGGTTGGTGGATTAGTGAGTGAGTAATTGAGCATAAATTAGTCTGTTAGGAAGCTCAAGCCATCTTAGTTTATTAAATGCTGAACAGTGGTAAGAATGGAATTGGTAATTAGTTGCGAATTTGGTAATTTTTTTGTAGCTTGTGTATAGTTTGGACTTGAGAGTAGATTTAAGATTTTTGAGAATGGGAGATGCATACTAGAGAGAGGAGAGAAGCTAGGAAGCTGCTATTATCTTTCTGCTATGATTTGTTACGGTGTAATTTGATAGACGTTGCCCAATTTTTGGTGTGTTCTTTTTATGACTTGGGCTATGTGTGCATCAAACTTCATGTTGTCATCAGTGATGACAACAAACAGTTTTGTTTGGGATAAAAGTTGTACTGGGAAGTTGTTTGGTAAACTAATGGTAAATTATGTTTTTTGGTTGGTGAGTTGTTTCGGTGTGAAGAACATGAGTTCTGTCCTGTTAGGGTTAAGAAGGAGGTTGGCATAAGATAACCAGGTTTCAATAGAAGAGAAAGAGTCTTGGGTAATTTTTGTTAGGATATCAAGGTTTAGGGCACAGCAGATAAATGTGGAGTCATCAGTATACTGAATGATAGAGGCAAGTTTGGATACTTTATGGAGTGAATTAGTGTAGATGTTAAATAATGGAGGACTCAAAATAGATCCCTGGGGTACACTCACTGACAGAGGTGAGTAAAAAGTATGAGTATGTCTGTTTTCATTTACCACCTTATTTTCTACCTACCAGATAACTATAGAACCATGTGATCACAGACCAGGAAAGATTTAGAGAGTTAAGTTTGTCTGGTAGTTTTTGGTGAGGGACATTAACCAGAGCCTTAGACAGATCAAGGAAGAAAGCTAAAATGGTATAACGTTCGTTGCCTTCCTTGCTTATTGTGTCAAAAAAACTAAGAAAAGCTGTTGCAGTACTATGTTTGGGTCTGAAACCATGTTGTGTATTGGTGATTAGGTTATTTTTTTCCAGGTAGGTCGTTCACTGGGTGCGGATGCATTTTTCAATTGTTTTAGCTATTGGGGATAGAATGGCTATGGATTTAAAATTGCTGAGCTCTAGGGAGGTTCCACATTTATGAAGGGGAATAGGTATATGAGGTTTTCCAGAGGATGGGGGTGTTGTTTTCGGCAATAGAATGGTTGATATGTATTGACATGTGGAATGTTAGTGCATCAGCTGCAATTTTTATGTGTTCTGAAGGGAGGTTAACAGCAGCTTGGGTGACTGGTTTTAAGTTTAGAAGAGATTTGTTGAATAATAGCAGTTAGAATGTTATGGAATTTAAATTGTGCTTTGGAGGAGTTGGGTAGGGAGAAACAGCAAGGGCTTTGTGAGGTATTTTTGAAGAGGGAGAGAACATTATTGATGAAGTTGGAGTTAAACTGGTTGGCTATGGGTTCGTTTTCATTTAAAGTTTTGGGACTGCATTTATCATTATGTCCTGGCCTTAGTAGTTTGTTAATTGAGTAACAAGAAGGTTTTTGATTTTTGCATTGTTTTTGTTGGAGGTTATAACAGAATGACTGTTTATCATGTTTTATTTCCTTTTTTGATGAGGTTTCTTGTCTCTCTGGGTCATAAGTTTTTTTGTGTCTCTGGTAAGCCATGGTGCTGGATTGGATTTTGTTCTGTTAGTTCTGAGAGGAGCTTGATTGTTCAGGATGTTAAGTAAAGTGGTATTAAAGCGGGAGACAGGATTTACTTGGGGCAGGGTTCTTAGTGGTGTTCAGTTGCAGTTTTTCAGTGTGTCAGCGAAGGAAAGGAAATTAGGTTACATACTTGTTTATAGATATTTTTTTTGTTAATATTGCAGTATGTGCAAATGTGGGAGGATGATCACTAAGAATGTCAGGTAAGTGACAAGAGCTGCTGGTGCTGTTGTTATTGATGGCTAGGATCCAGTCTAGTATTAATATCTACCACTGTTATGTTTTCTGCTGGGTGAGGTAATCATTTGGGTGAAGCCATTCAAATTAATTGAGTCAGTTTTTGAATCTGGGTTAATGTGCTGCCACGCAATATTGAGGTCTACTAGTATATTTTTTTCTTAAGGAATGTTAGTAGAGAACCAGTATAGAATGGCTTCTCCTAGTGCATTGTTGTTACCTAGAGGAATATAGATGGCTGCTATACAGATAGCTTTATGTTTAATTGGTTTAAGGTAGGAGATGAGAAATTCTGTGTTCTGAAATCTGGGGATGTTTTTTGGTTATTAGAAGGAAAGAACAATTTGTTATCTCCAAGCAGGGCTGGCCTTAGGTCAACTGATGGACTATGTGAAAGAGGTCCATGACACCCTCCTCCCCATTGTTGTCCACTGTCCCCACACTCACACAACCATCACCATTGTCACCATTATTGGCCTACACACATCATCCAGATTACATTTTTCTTCCTTTTTCCTCACAGTTTGTTGTACTCTTAATTTTTTCCTGCATGTATTCATTTATTTGACACATTTTAAGTAGGCAAAACTGCAGTCTGGTAACTGTGGAAGGAACAACTGCATTAAGCTAGAGGTCTGGAGCCCATGAAAGCCATGGAGGTTCTAGATGCTCCTGAGTTGTATTTTACATTTTTTTAAACAGGTTGTTTGCCCAATTATGGACTGAACATAAAACATGACTAAGGGATGAAATTCAGTCTTTATTCTTCAGCTTTAGTTTTTCCTAAATCCATTCAACACACTGTCACTGAGCAAAACTACACTGTAATAAATGTGGTGAAAATAATTACATTTAGCTGAGGGTCCGGAGACCACAAGACCTCTAAAAGCCATGTGAGTTCTAGATTTTAATCTTTTTTTTAATGAGATGATTGTCTAACCTGAAGTCTCAAGAGTCAAGTTACTTTTATCCAAACAGCCTCCATCAAGCAGTTATAGTCATGTCTATATAAAATTTAGATGTCAGATTGTGATAAAATATGATGGTGGTGTAATGCATTCCATATTTGTTCCAAACAGTTGCCACACATTAAAATATTCCAAGTTGCTATACAAAAGAAAATACTAGTCCTGCAAAACCAGAATAATAAGCAAGCAATAGCAGGCAGAAAGTCTTTTTCCACCACAGAAGCTCCAGCAATTGTATGTACTCTGTGCATAACACCCAATGTCCTGGTAAGCAGTCCATCTTACTTCTCACAAATGCACATTAGTCCTGCAAAGCCATGTAGTGAATGCTTAAAACTGAGCAAATAGCAAGATGGTTAGAAACAGTTACTATCATCCAGCCAACCCCTCCCCAGCAGTTATAGCCATGACATCTAATGAGACCTTGCAATATAATTCTCCTTTGCTCCACACAGACACGTTGCTGCATATTAAAGTATTCCAAGTTGCCCAACACAAATCACAAAGCCAAGAATATTGCAGAAAATATCAGGTTGATCACTGCTAGCATAATTATAAACCATAATAATAATACTTACCTCAATGCTTTGGTCTAGAAAACTTTCCTCTCAACTGTCCATAATTCTGCAAAATTTATGGAAGATTACAATCAATCAACAATGCCAGACATTAGAGATTTCTACTACTTTATTTAAAAAAAAAATCTCAGTCCTGCCTGAGTGACACCTACTAGTGAACATTGTGAGGTATCTGCATTTTTACTTTGCAATGCGCAGGTCTTATGTGGTGTTCTTTGACATGAATAGTTAAGTCAGATGGAATGCCTACACCCTGAGCACCTGCCATGCTGCAGGCACATTTTGTTCTAACAGTGTGTCATGTTTATTTATTTATTCTGTTTTACAGAGCAAATAAATTATCTGTTGTGTAAAGAGCACCCCTGCAAACATGGCACCCTAGGTGGCTGCCTGGTTGGTCCATGCATATGGCCAGCTGTATCACCAAGAAATAACCACAGTCTTTACGAAACCAATAGGATTCAACATGAATCATTCACCATTCCTTCCTCCTAGGGTTGGAATAATGGTTAAGATGTTTACCTTAATGACACAAGGTACACAGTTAGATCCTCACCTTTGTGAAGCATGGCTAGGCTTAAAAAGGCAGACCCCTTGTGGTCATTAACCTAACAGTCGTGTATGAAAGCCTACCACTACAGTTCAGAAGGAAAGCTGATTACAGAGAAAATAGACAAAAAAATGTACTTTTAATGTTGGGGGTTGGTATAATGGTCAAGGTGTTTACCTCACAGACACATGGTACAAGACTTGATTCTCATCTTTGAAAGAGAAATCGGCTAGGGTTATAGTGGCCCACAAGGCAAGCTAGCCTGGTAGTTGCCAATGAACCTATGAACCTGTTTATCAGAAATGAGCATCATGCACACTCCCAGGTTTTTGCAGGTCACATTTGCATCATTTCTAGAGCTGGATCATGGTCAAATGGGGCCCTAGACAGGGTAATGGATCACCCCCCCCCCCGCCCCCACAGCAGACCCCTCCTGGCAACACTCCTCAGCCTTTCCAGTGTCCTATTACATAGAAATTTCTACCCATTTACCTTAAACACTGTCCAAACATGTCAGTGTGCATGATATTTTCTTCTTTACTTCTACATAATTAGAGATATTTAAAACTTTTATTTCAAAATTTATTGCACAAAACTGATAGCCATTTGTTAAACAAAACAATACAGTCTCACAATGAAAACAGACTTAACACGAGCAGCAAGTTTCTCTGCCCTTGAAACTCATATTCACTGAAATGGCATAAAAATCCACAGTCAAAGAAAATGCATCTGGTCAGTGGCAAATTAAGTTTTCAAACCATAGGCCCCTTGCACACAATTTTTGGACCTTGCATATATCCATGTGTTCTTTGATGCACCATCCTGATTGTATTAAATTATATTCCTTGAATAATATAGCACCACTTGTTAGAACATGTTTTAAATTTGTAGATTTGAACATTTTTCCAGTAAGCAATGAAACAAAACTTATGAAACAGTAATGACAGAATTACTAATTACAAAAATTTCAGCTACTAAAGGCCACTCAAACTTCTGTCATTGCAATCTATCAGTATCAGTCAATGTGCACATGCTCTGCAGAAGTAAAAGTTATCTAAATAATTCCACATTAAAGAGATGTATACCTAATGAAAAGGTTGCTGCTGGTAAACAACTTTACATTTCAGTGTTTCATGTACAAATTCAGTGCCTGCTGCTTTTGAAGAATGAATTGCCCATGTTACATTTAAAAAAAAAATTGGAAAGATAGTAATGTTGTAATAGGGAATGACTGTGAAACTGGCAACAGGTTCATAGTTACTAGGCATCTCATCCAAAGGAGGACACACTCAAGAGTACAGCACCCCCATCCCCCCTTAAAGAGGGCACTGCAATATCAGCGCTCCATCTACATGGTGTGAGAGTAGAACCTTCAGCCTTCTGTACCAAAGGCAAAAATGCTAACAGTTGTGATACTAACACTGATTTTAAAATGTATAGCACAAATGCTGATGATGGCCAGTTACTAAACTAAACAATTACACATTGAAAACAGACTTAGCACGAACAACAGTAAACTTCTCTTCCCTTGAAACTCAACATTCCTTGAAAATGCAGAGAAAGTTGACATTCTTTGAAAATACACAGAAAGTCAATATTTCTTGAAAATGCATAGAAAATGAAAATTCTTTGAAAATACACATAAACTCAACAGTCTTTGAAAATTTACATAAACTCACCAGTCTTTGAAAAAGAACTTGATGATGACAGTTTGACATTTGGTGTAGAGGATTCAGGCTCTATATTCGTGTATTCATTCAAGGTACAGGATTTAAGCCTGAATGAGTTAACCAACCTGGCATCCATCCCTAATCGGGACATCACACACACACACACACACACACACACACACACACACACACACACACACACACACTCATGCACACCTTTTCTCCAAAATCGTCCATCCAGAACTCATGAGCCTGTTCCCATGTTTAAATATGCATTTGTCTATCTGGAACGGCAACAGGAAATCCATGCTCTTAAAAACTTTCAGCTGTTTTCCATGTTTTTAAAAACTCATTCTCTGTTACCATGTTCAAATATGCATGCACCATGCTAAAGACATACATACTGATGATACTAAGTATGCACTGTGCATGTATCCTTAAAGAAATTTAATGCACACAGAGTGCATTCTTAAAGAAGAACTATAAGTTTTGTAGCAGCCCACATCCAATGGGCCCTTTCCTCCAGCTGGTGGGCTCCCCCAAGGCAGTGTCTCCTAGGCAACTGCCTAGGTTACCAAATGCTGGATCTGGCTCTGATCATGTCATGGAAACATATCCTGTTAACACATTACCATCTGATTACCTGTTTTACAGATGCAGTCTATTGCACTGAGTACAACTGCTTGGTATGGTTCAGTGAAATGCTTGCATGGTGCTTTTGTCTTTTTTGAGATTATTGAGGAACGTGCTGTACTTCCCCACTTGACACAGATGTACATTATCAGAATGTATCTGTGCCTAGGATATTGATGGTCGCTACAACTGTGATCTCCAGCAGAAAGGGACAGTCATACAGTCCAATTGATAATAGGTTATCTGACATATACCAGATATGGTGTGCAGGATAGCTCTGACCTCCTTGAACTGCTGAAGGAACTCATGCATAGCTGGGGCAACAGGTGTGATAAAGCTCTGGTTTGTGCATAATACGTATTGGCAGGGAGGCCTTGCTTGGGCATACCATACCCAAGCAGTCTATGTACAGTTCAGATGTGGGATTATGATAAAAGATGATGGCAATCTAATCCCTGTCCATCATTACAGTCAATAAATGAGATTAATTTTACCATGTATTCATGTTCTCACAGTTCATGTGCAGGTAAACATTTATGCTTACAAACTCCAGGGACATTATACTACTTTACATACTTGTGTTTAGGAATCACACACAAGGGAGTAATGCCCTTGTTTAATTGTTCATTTTTTAATTTGGCATTTTTATCTTGCACTGCTCCTTTGTGTCCTTCTTTGTGCATTTTGAAATTGTTTTGTGTTACTGACCTTAATGAACTAATACAGCATTACACAATTCATCCAAGGAATGATGCTATATTGTACTTATTACACTTTACTTCTCTGAAAATCACATGACACATTTCTGTTAATGAAACCTGGTCAGCATGGTTGACCTACAGTATAATAATGTGTAAAGATATTTCCGTGAAATTTTCTCCATAAATTTGTTACATTGCCTTCTTTGTTATAAATAAAGAAGACATATACTAGCTGAACTTTGCCTCTGTGACAGATCTGGTAACTATCACCTTAGGTGTATGTAACCTATATCTAATTGAAATGTCTCTGTGACAGATCTGGTAACTATCACCATAGGTGTATGTAACCAATATCTAATTCAAATGTCTCTGTGACAGATCTGGTAACTATCACATTAGGTGTATGTAACCTATATCTAATTCAAAGGTCTCTGTGACAGAGCTGGTAAATATCATCTTTAAATGCACATAACCTACATCAAATTCAAATGTCTCTGTGACAGATCTGGTAACTATCACCTTAGGTGCATGTAACCTATATCAAATTCAAATGTCTCTGTGACAGATCTGGTAACTATCACCTTAGATGTATGTAACCTATATCTAATTCAAATGTTTCTGTGACAGATCTGGTAACTATCACCTTAGGAGTATGTAACCTATAGGCTATATCTAATTTGAATGTCTCTGTGACAGATCTGGTAAATATCACCTTAGGTGTCTGTAACCTATATCTAATTCAAATGTCTCTGTGACAGATCTGGTAACTATCATCTTAGGTGTATGTAACCTATATCTAATTCAAATGTCTCTGTGACAAATCTGGTAACTATCATCTTAGGTGTATGTAACCTATATCTAATTCAAATGTCTCTGTGACAGATCTGATAACTATCATCTTAAATGCACATACCCTACATCTAATTCAAAGGCAACAGCTAATAACCTAGGGCTGCTGACAGGCTACAAAAGAAATAGACCTGCCAATTATGAAGATTTAACTGAGCAATACACAGCAAAACATTACATCAGTGAATTGGTGGGGATCTTAACATTACTTTGGAAAAAGAAAAAAAAATCTCTTATTTTTCTGAGTTCGTATATCAGTAAATTTATAAATATCTTAAACTAACCAGTATCACACTACCTTAATGATTTGTGCAGAATATAATGTCTTTTATCTGTGTAAATATTTTATCTCATTTGTCTCATATTCTTTGATTAACACAGATAGGGTGTATTTATAAATATGAACTCACAATAGTGGAATATAAAACATGATAAACCTCCTAGGCTTGAAGTTCACCCACTGAAGACATACATAAACTGCATGCAGCTTCTACCTTACAAGTCATACTAGTGTGCTAATTACACCATGAATGGAACAAGGGCTTCAAAACAAGGCAGCCATCTCTGCTGTATTTGTGGAAATTCAAAATGCAAAGGTAGTGATTAATCTCAAAAGGAAGCTTGTGTGGTAACATTATGCTATAGAAATATCTTAGTGACTTTTTATCACAACTCAGTTCTAACAATAGCAGCACATTTTCTCTGGAATATTACTTATTATCACTTCAAGTGTTGATTTATGCTTTCTGAGTGGAAACTACTAATATAACACTCATCTTTTCATAAGGACTTACCCAACACACAGTATGATAATGAATGCCCACGCATCCCATGAGTACAGACTGAAAGTTACTCAACTGGAGATAACAGTTCTGAATTACTACAGGGAGACCTATGTATCAGTGCCATTGTCAGCACTGGGGGGGAAGGAAACCTATCCTAAATGAGATAAGTCTATATAATACCTTGAGATAGAAAAACAAGAGTTCTTATATTTAAAAATACTAAAGCAAGCATAATGTTTTCCAAATGTGCCTTGCTTCTATGGCATTTGAGACAGGGATAGGTATGTTAAATGCTCTTCTGCTTTATAGGGCACTTTAATTCCATACGTTTCATCATTTCTTCAGCAAACAGATTCTACTTGCTTGCAGTTTCAGATTTGGTGGTACACTATATTAGTTCTTCATGTATACCATCTTAAAGTTGTTTTCACTGTAACGAAGATCTTACTCATAGCTGGGCAAAAAAATGCTTAAATAAATAGGATATGTTTGCTGAATAAAAGAATATAAGTTAGCTCCTACCTTTCTTTCTGCTTCCATGCCTTCTTGAAATAGCGTTTATAATTAATAGTCATTGAAAGGTATTACAACAGACCTCAGATTTTCCATGGAATCTAATGTTTTGGACATAAGTGCAATTAGCAAAGAATGTAGCTTTAAATCTGATACTTGCAGCAAATCATTATTTTTTTCCTCTAGAAATTATAACATATCTCTGTTCTTCCTTTCCTGGATGTGCAGAAATAAAAATGCACAAATTATTCTTCAAGCATTTTTTCTAAAATGCATCTAACACCATATATAAATGATGTAACTCACAAAACATTGTTATACAAATAATGCTGCATTAATGTACTATCACACCCAAGGCAGCAGGGAGCTGCTCTAACTAGATTACTGTGCTTTGTATTTACGGACTAAACTACTGCGTAAACACTAAATGAATGATTCCTTTGCTTTGTATTTACAACTTGCTACGTGATCACTAATAGATTATTCCCATGCTTTGTATTTAATTGCTAATCTACTGTGCGATCACTAATGAATGATTCCTGGGCTTTGTATTTACTCACTATGTGATCACTAATGTATGATTACTGTTCTGTATATTTAATAACTAACCTACTGTGTGATCACTAATGAATGATTTCTATGCTTTGTATTTACTAACTCACTATGTGATCACTAATATATGATTCCTGTTCATTGTATTTAATAACTAACCTACTGTGTGATCACTAATGAATGATTCCTGTGCTTTGTATTTACTAACTTACTATGTGATCACTAATGGATGATTCATGTGCTTTTTATTTAATGACTAACCTACTAATGGATGATTCCTTTGCTTTGCATTTGTGGTCTAATTTGCTATGTGATCATTAATGGAAGATTCCAGTGCTTTGTACTTACTAACACTACTGTGCAATCACTAGTGGATGACTCCTGTACTATGTATTTACTAACACTATTGATTGATCACTAATGGATGCTTCCTGTGCTTTGTATTTACTAAACACTACCATGAGACCACAAATGGTTGATTCATGTCCTATGTGCTAACACGATTGTTTAATCATTAATATGTGTTTCCTACACTTTGTTCTTAAAGTCTAAGATTACACTATCTTGGGGATTTCTCCTTAACATTGAAAGGCATAATTATTGTGCATATCCTATGTTGGTGGTCTAGGTCCCCCAGTTAATCATTAGGTAGTTAAAATTGCATAGGATAACAGCATTCCAACGTGTGGAGAGTTTGTCAATGATATTTAGGAATGTTGTGCATTTTTCTGAAGACATGTAGTGAATTATGTAGCCCACGGTGATCTAATGGTTAATCATATTTAAAATTTCTATAAGCACCACTTAAGGGTCTCTGTGTGTCCTGAGATAATGCAGTCCCTATCAAATATGGAGATGCCATTGCAGCACAAAACCCATGTATTAACAGAGGGTCTTCTGGGCACATAATACAGGTCTCTGTAATAACACAAACATGGGTGTGCTTCAAACTGAGGATAATCCAAAGCCTGACAGTTTGTTGTTTAGACTTCTAGAATTAAATTGAGCCACACCGATACAGTCCAGTGGTAGGTTTGCTTTGCAGGTTATGTTGGGATGCCCATTAGCTGGACCTTGCCTAAAAAGGCACAATGGGGTAGGAAAATCTTTTGCCAGTATGTGGAAGCCTTGGAATCACTGGTACAGACTGTCCTTGGTGCTGACATATACTGAATACCCCTAGAATAACACCAGCTGTTTGACCAATTGTCAAAGTCAATCAACATTTCCTTAAACCTCAGTGTCATGTTAAAGAGATTCATATAGTTCTCTGCTATTTTATGTACAAATATGAAATGCTGTAGATGTTTTGGTGTGTTATATGCATTTAGAACAACACTGTGTTATGAAAGAGCTAGAGCAAACTTCAAACAGTGAAACTATTGTCAATGACAGACTATAAAAGCACATTTACAGCACATTCCTACAACATTCCTGTTGTAATAGAGTTCTAACAAGGCACAGCAGTTCCTAGTAATCAGTGCTTTATTTTATCAGAAACAGCTAATACTTATTACATTTTTATGCATGTGCAACTGTATTAAATGTCCTCAATGTGGGAAGAAGAAGCATGCCATTTTCAGGATTCAGGACACACAGATAATTGAAAAATAAGTATAGGTTTTAAAACTGTAGACATGGTTGCCATAATCATTGAGGTCTTCTCCACATGAGGTATAGGGTGTGAGCCTGACCTTTGGCCAATGCCACTGTGGAGTTGCATGTTTTCCTCATGTCTCTGTGGAGTACTTCCCATGTCCCAAAACATGCTGGTAGCTTCCACCTCATACTCCTCCAAAATTAAATAATGTCACGAGCAGCAGCAGTACAGGCTCTAGGTGGTGCCTGTCAGTGGAAGGGGTGTGTAGATCAACTGTTTTAGGCAATGACTGTGGTATGTGATATGCACAACCTCTAGATAAGTGTGCTGTATCATGGCTAACCACTCAGAAGTGTACAAATTGGCTCTAAGTAAATTGGTCACACTGAATAATGTTGCCAAAATGATATTAGCTGGTGAAAAGTGGGTTGTGGACCAGGCCTTCTCTGAATTATGCCAGGGAGCATGGGACCCATGCTAATAGTGCAGCAGAGTCAGTGTGTTTCTATTGGCCAGTGTGTGCCTTTCCATAAAGTCCAGGATCCTTAGGTTAATAAAGTAGTGGCCAGCTTGCATCCAGTTCCCAGCCCAGTTTACCAAGGACAGCTCTGTTAAGGGAAAGCTGGATGTAGAAAACAATCAACCTGTACAATATGAATTAAGGACTTCTTTACTCAGTATAGATTCCTTGACAGGAAGCAGGTTTGCAGTGGGTGACATAACGGTAAAGAGAAGACTGGGCATCCTGTGTATCCAAGAAACAAGACTGAGCAGTAAAGCCACTACTCAGGTGAAGGAGAGATGAGAAATATTATGGGAACTGAGTTGAGGAAGAGTCTTATGAAGATAGCAAGAGATACCAGAAGAATTAGTGATAGGCACATGACATTCACATGTATCTTTATAGGGCAGTATTCAGAATCTCAGACAATACCCCACAGAAGGGTTGTGATTGAGAAGAAAAAAGTGCATTCAGGCAGCAAATACAGGACCTGCTAGATAAAGCAGGATAACATGAGTTGTTGCTGATAATGGGGTACCTGAATTCTCATATTGGGAGAGGCAGAAAAGTAGGTGAGGAGTGCATGCATGAGTATGCATGGGTGGGGCTACAGGTATAAAGAAAGGCAGGCCATTCTAGACTTCTAAATTGCTAATGGATTGATGGTGGTAGGCAGCACATGGTTCAGCAAGACAGAGAGAGAGTCACAAAATCACTTTCAAGAGTGGCTAACATGCAACTCAGGTATAACTTCTTCTAATAAGGACAGAGTATTGGGGGTAGAATCAGAGATTGCAAAGTCATCTACAATGAAGCAGTTGACCCACAGGGGGCATGGTTGGCAACCTAACATGGCAGTGTGATTTTGTTTAGCTCTTTTGTTACTGGCAAGTTCTTTTAAAATTTCGCCAAGCTCGATAATGAAAATGGATGATAATAACGCAGCAATGGAGGATGCAGAAGACATAAAAAAGTAAAATAGTGAAACAAAGGTGAAGTTATCTTCAGAAGAAAACAGTTCATGATGCAAATGCTTGACATGATGCAAGTAGTAATGATCAAAACCAGACTTGTAAGACTGGATTCATTGTCAACAAGAAAACATAAGTACAGTACAACAGGAGTTCATAAAGCTCAGATAAGAAATGAGGGATAAACCAGACATGATTCTCATGACAGATCAATACAAATTGGAAATTTCCTTCCTATATACATAGTTAGATGATTTGGAAAACAGGCAGTGGCATGGCAAAAATTAGACTGTGAGGGATACCAGAATCTGTGGACAGCAAAGGCCTTCTGTCACAGTTTTAAAATGAATATTTGTCAGCTTTAGAAACTCCCACAGATATAAATTGTGAGGATGATTGTACCCACAGTATAAATATCGATGCCACATATGAAGCCATGCCATGCGGTTGTCAAATTGCATCCCTATACAACTAAGGAATTGTTATTAAATGATTCATATTTTCTTCACGGGTTTGTGTTGAGCTAACTATACATGGTTTGGAAGACTTTTCCAAGTATCTGTTTAAAAGAAGGATGGAATATGTGTGGTGTCAGAAACATTTAAAAAGTGGGGCCTTGATTTTGTGGGTCTCTTACCTTGCAGATTTACTTGTTATAATAGATTACCTAACATAACAGCTTAGTAGTCCATCAGAAGTAAGGCATTATATCCAGTTCTTGAAGGCATCTGAAATAGTTACAATCACTGCCCTGCAGCATGTTAACAAGGGGTTGAAAATGCCACAAAAAATATAGGAATGACGTTTTATTTCTTTCATAGGAAATGGGCTGGCAAGTCAATCAGAAGTGAGGAAAATAGCCAGATGATGATCCAGTGGAAGTTGATGTGTTAATTATTAATAAAAAATCGAGGAATGGATTTAGTGTTGCACAACATGGACCCATAAATCAACAGGAGGTGAACTTATGAGTAGAGGAGCAAATATAGATTGTGTGGCCCCTATGCAAGACGTTCACTGCAGATTCAGTAAAGAATGTAAAGGAAGGCAAAGAGGATCAACCAGAGATGTAATGTTTAAGGATTACAGACTTATTATATAGTGATAAGCAGTTGTGGGCTGAAGCAAGTGAGTCAGCAGAAAAAGTGGTAAAGTAGAAGGCAAAATCAAGCTAAAAGTTCTCAAAAGACTTGACTGATGAACACAGCCAATGCAATTCAGTAAATGATAAATGTAATTGTAATCAAAGTTTGGTTAGCTAAATCTAAATGAGAGGACTTATTTGTCCACAGAGGTTAAAGAGTATGGTATTTGGACTAGTTATACCAAAATACACTTCATAAAAAATTAATTGGACTGTTCTAAGGATGTTTCTAGCTTCTGAGTAATTGTGTACTGTTGTGTTATTTTCTTTTGACACTACATAGAGCTGTATCAATATATTGATGGCAAGTGCTACTTGTAAACTGGATGATATAGTGAGGTTTCAAAGTTACATTTGTGCTTTTAAGTAATGTGTCAAGTTATACTCAAATGGTCCATTGAAGAGCTTACAATGATATGCTGTTAGTTTGTATAAGTGTTTCCTAGATTAATGGAAAGGGGCTCTAGAGGCCAGTGTTTACCTCTGTGTGTGAGGATACATTTGGAACAGATTATTATTTTGAGTGCTAGGCTACATAGCCTAGCTATATTAAAATTATAATTTTTCCTTTCAAAAAGATAGTGCAGGAGAGCCAACTTGTACTTGGCCAGGAACAGAACTAGCAGTAGCTCCTATCCCAACTCTGAGAGCAGGCATGGATCCAATATGCATGAAATGGTCTTGTTAGATTTAGCACACGTGCAGGATAAGGAAGTATTATTAGAGGAGTGATAGAAGGGAAGTGAAAAAATTATTATTATTATTATTATATGGAATGTGGAATGTACTTGTCACCCAATTAAAAGGGAGGAAGTTAGATGCAAAGTCCGTAGATTTAAAGTAGGTATAATTCTATTACAGGAGGTTAAGTTAAAATGTGGGGAAACCAATACATTGGTGGGATGGATAATGGAACATAGTGGGGAGTAGAAAAACTAGAGACGGGTAGAAAATGAAAGGTAGTAATTATTGTCAAAGAGTTTGAGCGTTTCCGTATTAATCTCTAAGGAAGAGCTTAAAGTAAGATGGGTACTACTTGATGTACTGATTGAGGGTCCGAAATGAAAAATTAGATCTATGTATGGTCTGAATATTGGTTCTCTATAGTATATATGAATTTGAATGATCAGTGGAATTCAGTTTTACTTCAATGTGACAGAGACATTTTTGTGACGAATTTCAATGTGGTGCTAGAAAATTGATAGAAAGTTTGGGTGTAAAGAATGAAATATGAGGGCTCAGCCCTTATTTTGGAAGTGGCAAATGGAGGAAAATTGGGCTTATATTTAATGATGGAGGCATCCCGGGGGGGGGGGGTTAAAGAGTACACATTCTCCAGAAAAGAGGATAGGTAGGCAAGTAGGCTGGAAAAATCTTTTATTGTTCTTTCTTTTACTTTTCAAAAAATCCAAATGGCTAAAATGTTTATCCTTCCTAAGATTTATTTTCTTTCTTGCTATTTCAATAGCAATATTTCAAGGCTATCTCCACCACTAAAAGTCTTAATATGATTTGTAGATCTTATTCTGGTCATTTATTTTTCAGTTTTACATTGTATTGCTGCTAAATTTAAAAATTCTTTGAATGTGCAAACTGAATTTGATTTTTAATTTTTTGCAATAACTTTTCTAGCTACTGACAGGAAACTCCAGAACATTTTTGTTGTTTGGCTTTTACAGATAAAGGAAGTTGAACATTCCTTATTATCATTGATCTAGTTAAAGAACAATGATCAAATGATAATCCCTTTAAAATCATACTTATCTCTTCCCCATATACATTTAATTTTTCACATCCATAAACATGTGTGTCAATCAGCTTTTACTTCTTTACTACATTTCCAACAGACTGAAGAAGTCATTTTACCAAACTTAGAGATTTTATAGGGATTAACAAACATTCTATATATATATTTCCCCATAGAAACATTCCATTATAAACTTGAGGGAGTTTGTCTGAGTTAACTTACGTTTTATTCCTACCATCTATTGAGTCACACAATCCACTACTATATAAAAAGTTCCATAATTTTGCATCAAAAGTATTATTATTATTATCACTATTTATAATTAACTTATATTCCTTAGACAAGCTTTGTTTGTAGGTTAATTTACCTTCAATGATAACAGTCATATATTCATATAATGGAGGAATAGTGTTTGTGCCTCTTCACTCAAATTATCTACAATTCATTTAATTTCTTATTGAAGGATAGTATTAACTGGTAAACAGATTCATCCATCATATAATCTTTTATTATTTTTTTCTAGCAACTTAGCTTTTCCTTTTTCAAAGCAATCAGATGATAATACTGATGCACTCATTTTTAGTGAATTCTTTTTAACATCATTCTTTGTTTCTTTAAATCTAAAGGTGTGTGCAATGCAAAAACACAAAAGTATTAATTTTAATATTAATGGAGTTTTAAAAACATTTTTAAAATGTTTTAAGAACTGTTTTCACATATGCAAAGTCTAAAGATTGAAGTTAATTTCCTTCTAATGTAAATTTTACTAACCAGATGAAAGGATTGTTAAATATTTCTAATTTATCATATTTGATAAACTTATAAGAATTTAGTAAAATCTGCTCCTGTACAGCTTTCCATTAACTAGTATAATTTTAGTCTATCCAGAGTATAATAGAGTAAAATTTGCAGCAATAGAATAACATTCTACATCTGGGAACTAATACCACCATACTTCTATAATCTTATATGATTTCTATAAGCAATTCTCAGCATTTTAAAAGTTTTTTGCCAGATATTAAAGTTATTGAATGTAATATGTATATAATCTTGAATAATATAATAATTTTAATAAATACTAACCTATCATCAAAAGTAAAAACAAAAATCATTCCATTTTAATAAGAAGTAACACTTCTTCAATTATTTTGTTTCAAAATTATTATTAATTTCACTAACACCTTGATATATTTTTACCCCTAAATATTTTAGTTTTTTTTCCATCCAATTATATTTAGATTTCTCTTTAAACTTACTATCCAGTAACTGATTTAAGACTAAACTTGTGTTTTGTTATTATTGCATTTCAGCAGTAATACTCCTTGAAACCTTTCCTTTTCCTTATCTATTTGTTTAATTGAATAATTTAAATTTCCTATAGTTAGTAAAATATCATATGCAAAATGCTGGATTTTAGATTGACACTCCTTGTTAATTGAGAATCCATCAGTTTTTTCCTTGCCTATTATGCTATTAGCTAAGCATTTGATAACTAATGCAAATAGTAGGGGGGGCAAGGGACACACTTGCTTTTTGCCTTTGTTTAAAGTGAATCCTTGAGAAATGTATGGTCCAGTTTTAACATACGCTTTGTAGTCTCTACACAGTTTTTTTAATATCCCAATAAATTGTCCTGAAAATGCAAACAATCATAAAGTTTTAAACAAGTAGTTCCAATCTACAGAATCAAAAGCTCTCTCAATATCTAAACTAATTATGACCAATTTCTTGTTCATTTCTTTCCTAAATCTAAGAGAGTTACTACCCTTTTTATATTATCATACAATAATCTACTGATTATAAATTCGGTTTGATCTTTATTAATTAATCTACTACATCTCTTCAACTTCTAGTGAAAATGGAATTAAATCATTTATAGTCTACATTTAATAATAAAATATGTCTATATAAGGAAACAACCTTATTATCCTTTCCTTGTTTAAGTATAGGTTAAATTACAGAAAATTTTCATGATGGAGGAATTATTTTGTCAATTTGCATTATCTTGAAAATGTCAGTCAGTAATTCTAAAATATTTAACGGAAGCAGACTATATAATTGCATGCTTGAACGATCTAACTCTTGAGCTGTACTATTTTTCCTATCCCTATCTGAAAGCTTCTTTAACTTCTATTAAGGTAATAGCCTTATTCAGCAGATATATTTGTTACTCATTAAGTTTATTAGTAACATTTTCTTTAAATACTTGTCAATTTTGTAATTATCAAATTATTAGTTTTATCTTTATTATGATCCTCATGGAGTTTTTACATATTCATTTATTCTATGTCTGAAGTAAGTTTACTAGTGTGAGGTGTTTGGCTATTATTGATCTGTGTCATTGTGCTTAATATCTTATTTCTATTAGCTACTCTGTGTAGATTTTTGAAGTCATCAAATAACTTTACAGTTTTATTTTTTCTAAAGTTATCTCCGCTTTTTGCATTAAATCTGATAGCTTGTCATTATTTTTTTAATTACTTCATTATTATCTAATTTCTTTGCTTGTTGTTCAAACCTTGCTTTGTGTATTTCATCTTGTATTTCTAACAATTCTTTATCCCACTCTTTCATTACTAGCCCATCTTTCCATTTTATCTTTATTATGCATTTTAAGAAATTCCATAATATGACTTTACTAACCTGACCATTATCATTCAAAGATAAACAATTCTGAATTTGTTAATTAAGAAAGCTCTTAAATTCTTTTAATTTCATTTTATAAATAATCTGAAATTTCCTTATAACCATTTACATATTGATACTTATTGCATTATGATCAGATGAAGGACAAGTAATAGTTTTAAAACAATTCACTTTATTAAGTAAATCTGCAGAGGTATAAATCCTACCAATTCTAGTTTGTATCCCATGCACATAAGAATAGTTAGTGAAGAACAATTACTTATCTTCTGCTTTTACTACTAAATCAACTAAATTATTATTACTAATCAGTCTGTTTATTGGTCAAGCTTCAAATTTCATCTTTCAGGATATTCTCAAATAGTTTATATAATTTTCTGTGTAAATTATATGATCTCTTGTACATTCACTCTTCTGCCATATGCAGGTATGTGTACTACACATTTTTCTTATAAGCAGTTTGTTATTTAAGTATATTTTCTGTCGCATTTGCCCACTTATATTATACTTTATTCTGTATAATTTGTATTATGATCAGATGAAGGACAAGGGATAGTTTTAAAATAATTCACTTTATTAAGTAAATCTGCAAAGGTATAAATCCTACCAATTCTAGTTTGTATCCCATGCACATAAGAATAGTCAGTGAAGAGCAATTACATATCTTCTGCTTTTACTACTAAATCATCTAAATTATTATTACTAATCAGTCTGTTTATTGCTTTAGCTGATGACAGACATTCAGCTTTCTTCTGTTCACTTGTATCTTCTATACTAGCTATGCAGTTAAATCCCCCTGACAAAATTAAAATTCCCTTCCAGTGACTTTGCAATAGGTTTAAGTTATGTTTAGCTAGTCTTGCACCTATTCCAGGGATCCAGTAAAACATAGTGTATAGATTTTTTCCAATTAGAGTTAATTATTGTAAGTGTATATATTCCTTTCAGGTCATTGATGGATTCCATGACCTTAGACATAACAGTACATTTTCTGCAAAGTATAGCAGTTCCTGTCATATTCTTGCTAAATGAAGCAGATGGTAACATTTAGTAACCAAAGTTATTTAATATTGTATATCTTTATCTATCAACTAAGTCTCTTGAAAGAATATAACGTGCCATCTATTTCATTTTGGATATCTTATTAAGGATTTCCTTTTGTTGCCTGTATTTAATCCATTTGTATGAACAGATAAAATATTAAAACTATACACTATAACTATGTATTTAAAAAAGATTTATTGTAAAAGATAACGTGTATATAAAACATGGATGGGCTGATTCAGCAATATAACACTCAAATTTCAGCTCTGACTTATGAAATGAGTTATTGTATGTTAGGTAGTATTAGTGAATCTAATAACATACAATATGCAAACAGCTTCAAAGTTCACATGGTCAAGCTTCAAATTTCAGCTTTCAGGATATTCTCAAATATTTTATATAATTTTCTATGTAAATTATATGAACTCTTGTACATTCATTCTTCTGCAATATGTAGTTATATGTACTACACATTTTTCTTATAAGCAGTTGTTATTTAAGTATATTTTTCTGTCACATTTGCCCACTTGTATTATACTTTATTCTGTATAATTTGTATTTCTACAATCTCCCAACAAATAGCTATTTAATCATATATATTTCTTAACTTACTAATACTTCTCTTATTAATCTTACATAGTGCAGACATATTTCATTATTTGTACATATGCATATTTTTCATAAGATGTTTAATCTTCTTATTAATTCTAGTATTACAAGCAATCTTGTCTTTATATAAAAGAATTCCTGTTTGTTTAATTTGAATGTGTGTTTTAGCCATTGTGAACTGCTGTTCTGATCTAAACTTCACTTCCTGACATTAGAATTTGATTACAACATGTGAAAATGTCAACTCACAGTACACAGAAGCTGTCAATTTCCTCTGTAAGTTTCTCATTCTTTTTAATTCTTTTAAATTGTTCTAATCAGTAACAATCATCTAACTTTACTTATTTTCATTAATATGTACAGTTAGAGTTAATAACACCACAGAATCAGCTGTTAACTTTCAGCAAAATGTAAGCAAATTATATGTCAGCAACAGCTCAATATAAAATATTACCATAGCTTTTGTTTTACCAAGTCTTCACTTCTCCAAAAAGAAAAAAGATGCTATTTTGATTAGATTTCTCACATATATACTTGAAAAAAGAAAGAAAAAGAAAGTACCTTTCAGTTTTCACATAGAGAAGTGATGAACTTTGATCTATATTTTCTTTGAAACAGTTCAAGAACTAGACTGCAAGACAATAAAGAAACCAGCATTCTCACACAACTGGAATGTTCTTTTTTTCTCAAACTTATTTAAGTGACCCATGAAAGGAGTGTGTTACCCAGGAACAAAGAAAATAAAATCACCAGCACTTTAACACTTCTAATTAGCATATTACTTAGATTTGACTTTCATTTAACCCAGCAATGCACACACTAAGCAAAGTTAAACAAATAAAATAAAATTCTTAACTTATGTAGTCTTAAAGTTACCAAGCCTTTTGCTTATAATTTAATGACATTATCTTAGGAAGTATTAATTTAACATTTGACCTACATGTATTAGTTTGGTTAAATGAACTATATTAAGCATTTCACTGTAAATAAAGTAAACCAGTAAAACTAATCATGCATATTCCTTATCATGAAAATGTGTTAGGTTAAAAATGTAAATACATACATACATATATTTTGAAACTTAAAGTCCACTACAAACCTTTTACTTAAAAGGTAAATCTATTGTTTCAGAAAATGAAAGTTCTGCAATCAGAGAATAAAGTCAGTTGTTTTTAAGTTTTTTCATTTCAGAAGCAGTTTCCCAGGAATTCAGTTCACTCTGTCTCTTGCATGATATGCAGTTCCAATCCATTTCTTCACTTCATATTTTTAAGGATTTTATTTATTTATTTATTTATTTATTTATTTATTTATTTATTTTGCAAAAGGGGGTGTCTCCTCCAGTGTGTCAAATAGTATAGTTCCTTTAGAAAGAAATAATTTGATCTCTGCCGGAAACTCCAAAGTATCTTTAATATTGTTTTTTATGTTCCTTGATTAGTGGTAAGCAGGATAATTTTCTTTTACTCATTGTTTTACTGGAATAATCATTATGAAACCTGACTATGTGTTCACCTATATTAACTATGCTGTCTTTAATATTTGATCTTTTTTTAAGCTATACATTAATTTAACTATAATTGAATGGGGTGGTGAGTTATTCTTCTTTAAAGTTGCACTCAGAGATCTATGTGCCCTTTAATTCCAAAAGATAATGTTTCAGATAGATTTAATGTTTTATTTAGCCAGCTTGTTAAGAAGTTTATTTATTTATGCTATATTGTTTCAGTCTGTTTTCTAAATCATCTTTGTCTATTATCCAGTTGTTTTGTTTTAAAAGAAATTCAGTCTGAACCTTACCTTCAGTTACTCATTTCATGATCATTTAAAGCTTCTTTCATACTACTGATTTGTGCGCATCGTTGTTTCATAAGAATTTCTAAATACTCCATCTCCTTTATGGTCTCTTCTTTGAAATGTTCCATTTTGGTATCTAGCTTGTCCATTTTAAGTAATACATCCTGCATAGTAAATATTAGTGACTAGATTTCATTTTTCATACAAGAATCTTGAGGAACATTTCTTGAGTAGTTCATGTTGAAGTCACTGCTGTCTTAACCAAGCAGTTGACATTCTGACAGGCCATTTACAGATTTTGAAGAACATGAAGCTATATATTTTCTCTCTGACTATTACTGAATAAAATTGATAAGTATCTCCAAATTAAAATTTTTTGATCATATTTTCTGTCAGAGAAAAATATTCAGCCACAAAGCTTTCACCAGTTGCTGCTCTTGATTAGCCATCTTTTCCACTCCTTGCTAGCTAGATTTTTGATGAGAGAAATGATTCTAGTACAAGTGGAAGGGATTTGGATAGAGAACAGATGTTAAACTGATCATGCTATGTTCATCTTTTCATAGGTATCCCACAGCACAGAGCTCTACAGGGGACTAGAGGTGGAAACCCTGGTAATGGCTTAGTGATCAAAGAAAAGAAGAAGGTATGCAAGTGATTAATAAAGCCACAGAAGCAAATAATATCTTGTGACCTCATAAATTACCTGCATGGTTGTGGTGGGATGCCCTGAAGAGTGCTTTTAGAGGACATTTCATGAGTAAGGAAGGATTTGGGGTAAGGGAAGAGTGTAAGCAGCTTGATAGGAAGGGGGGAGTTGAGATGTATCCAGAAGAAATTAGATGGGCATATCAGTGACAAGTTAAGTCAGGGAAACATTGAGAGGAAAATTCTTAAGAGGCTTGACTGGGGATAAAACAGCTATGCTGATGGAAATGGACCTCTGGCGGTGCAGAGGAGAGAGGTCAGGGAAATAGTGATGATAATCAAAGAACAGCAGAATAGTAATATTATAATCTCGGCAGTAGACAAAAATAGGGTAGTGCATTATGGCAGGGAGGAGGAAGACAAACTCCTTGAATTTTTCAAGATCTCTTCTCCTTATGAAAGATTCCAGGCAATGTGAGGGATATCCACTTAATGGACTTTGTTTAGAATGGGGTCTCAGTGGAGGTCATGATGGGTTTAGGTAAGAATATTCAAAGAGAAGTTAAATAAGTGATATTTAATTTAAAATTGGGAAAGTCACCAGGGATTGATGGCTTCCCAGCAAAGTTTTAAAATGTGTTTAAGGAAAATCTGGTGCATGCTTGGTCTGGGCAGTTCAGCAAGGAGTAGAATGATGGATGTTAACCAAGTCTTTTCCTAAAGCATGCATATCTTTTTATCTAAATGGGGACAAGACAAGAGATTTCCAGAGCATTATAGACCAATTTCATTAATTAATGTGGATGCTAAAATATTGACAATATTAATGGTTAAAGCCTTCAAAAATGTATACCAGGACTGGTTAAACATGTACAAAGGTGCTTTGCTAAAGTTTTAACTGTCAAAATGAATTGGTAGATTTTAAGGGATTTTTCGGTTCAGGCTGAAATTCATAGATGAAATCAAGATGGGATTATATCATCTGACATAAAAAAGCCTTTGCTTCGGTGGAATGATCTTTTTTTTAGGATTTTAAGAGAAATGGGGATTGGCACACATTGTTTAAATTGGGGACATAACAAAAGAGTTTTTTTTTTTTATTATTTTTAAGGGAACTCAACAGATGTCCCCCCATCCCTGTTGTTATTTATACTTGTGATTGAAGTTTTGACCAAATGGAATGGCAGTTAATCTTTAACACCAGGTACAATTGGAAATTGTTTTTGAATACTTGCAGATGATTGTATGCTTGCTACCAATAGACTGGATTATCTGAGACTACCTGAGATTATTTTAATTTTTAAAAACTTCAAAAATGAAGGATGTTTTTGGATTAGAATGCAACATGTCAGATTAGCACAGGCAAAATCATGCAACTTAGCAGTGAGCAATGGATAGCTAGAAGGTTTAATTTTTAAAAAATCTGAGTTTGAAGTTAGTTGCATTGAAAATTAAGTGGATTTAATTCATATAAATTATAATGCGCTATATGATCAGGTATCTGGTTTGTTACCAAAGTAGATGAATAACATTTTCACATTAGCACCTAGAAGAAATCTAATTAAAATGATGAGCGTGAATAGAGCTTTTTATGTATAAAGGCCCATCCTGTGGTGGTGGTGCTGTGGTAGCGTTGTCGCCTCACAGTAAGACGCTGTCTGGTTCGATTCTCAGCTAGAGCGTCTTCTGCATGGAGACATGCGTGAATGGGCATACCTTCGTTGAAGGTTGTGCATCAGGGCTGGTAACTCGGCATGTAAAAATCAACTACCAATCATTAGTGGACCGGAGTTCTGCTGTGGCGACCCCAAACCCCAAAACCCGAAAGACACAACATATATAAAGGCCCATACCCTGGAAGGGAAAGATTTTTAATGAATCGGTAAGATTCAAACACTATGTGACACTTATATATGGAATGGTTGGTCAAGAAGTGTAGCAAAAGAGAAGACATATTTATCTAGGAAGTGGGGGGTAGGGTATGTTGGATTTTGTATTGTATGTCTTAGCAGCTGCAATTTCAATCTATGAGTCTTAGGACTTTCATCCAACAGAATAACTAAAGGTTTCTAAGGAGAAAACAGAATTGGTTATACTAAGTATATTAGAAAGCTTAGAGTCCTGTCAGAGACATTTATGGGCTTGTTCCAGGGTTCCTATCACAACATCAAAAAGTGAAAATATTGAACGGCCTAAAGACCGAAAATGCCGGACCTTGATATGTTTTTTGAAATCCCAGTGGTATATATATATATATATATATATATATATATATATATATATATATATATATATATATATATTTAGCATGGGGCACCCCCCACAATAGCGAGTTTGAAGTCTGTCATTTTCAGGTCCTTCGAGATTACATTTGTTCAATGTTCTGAAATAGACCCTTGTTCTATATGGAGTTATGGAATAACCCCAACATTAAAGTCCATAGAAGAAATTTTCAGCCAGGGACATTGTATGGGTAGAAGAGCTATTTCTGATAGGTTGCGATGGATCTGTTAGTTTTAAGGAATTTCCAATATCAGTATTATTTACCAAAAGGATCCTGGTTGCATTTTGAGCAAATTAAAAAAGTGGTAAAGAAATTAACTGAAAGATTGGATTTTGGGGAGATGTTAGAAGAATTGGGGAAGAGGGAACACTATATTTGTTCAGACATTTTGGGTGTGAATATAAAGTCTAAGTGTGAGAAACTTTATGATCTTCCAAATAGGCAAAAATATGGAAAGGCAATGGAGAGATTAAGAGATGGAAGCAATAAAAATTAGTAAAATTTAGCACCACTGAATGGCAAGAATATATAAACAGATTGAGTAAGCTCAAGGGTATCTCTAAAACTTGAGACCATTATATTTGTTGGATTCACTAATGGTATAGAACCCCAAGGAAATTTTTTAGGAATTTGGGAGAGGGTAAAGACAAGTATTGGAGGTGTTGCACAGCTAATATGGGAATTCTACATATGTTTTGGGAATGCCCCCCCCCCCCCCCTGTAAGAGCGTTTTGAGATGCTTGTATGATAAAATGTGAATCAGTTTGAAGAAAGAAGATCCCTTCCTTATGAATGTCCAATTTGTTGATTATGGAGGGTTTGGAGGCTATGGGAGACGATTTCATATTAGGAGCAGTCATAGAACCCCCCACTGACACCAGTTTTGTCCAAGCAGGGCTGATGCAAACAAATAAATGGTGTCAGAGTTTTGGACTAAAACTAATTGCCAAGAAATGTATAATATTATCTTTTGGGAAAGACAACCATTCCTGGTAACTACCAAATTGAAAGCACATCCCTAAAAGTGGACCCATTAGTGAAGTATTTGAGGATACACGTAGACAGTAATCTAAACTTTACCCATCATTTGACTACAGTATTGAGGAATTCATTATATATTGTACATCTTATAAACAAAGGTATGGCATCAAGGTCCAAGGAAGTAATTTCTCTACTGTATCTGGCACTCATTAGACCTATCACTGAATGCAATACCTTATTTGGTATGGAGCCAATCAGGCACATCCAACAACTGGAACATCCACAGAGGTTCCTCACTAAAATATACGGGGTGTAAATAACATGTACTATACAGATAGCCTCAAAGACTTATCCCTGCATTCTGTCTCCTACAGGCTGTTGATGGGAAATCTATCCCATACATGCATACAAGGCATTGTTACAACTGACTCTGATGGACTTCCTTCACATCCACAAAACAAATGGCACCAGAATTGCCCATTCTAAAGACTTAAACCTTGCCTGTGATATAAATAGGACCTGCTGAAGATGCAGGTGTGTTTCTCAGATACTACCCCTTTCCTATAACAGGATCCCCATCATTGTGAAGCAGAGTTCCTCCCTAACTCAATTCAAGTGTAGTTTGGACAACTGGATGACGAAATGGAAATTAACCCTTGGTTTTGCACCTATGCCTCTAATGGACACAGACATGGTTCATCTCCCAGGCTCTTTCTTGTAAATGTTTCATCTCCCATGTCTCTCCTTATATTACCAAGGGTTCTACACTTTATCAGAGATTTGGGATGCATAGCTAGGCTTACAAAGGCCCCAGTGGTTGTTAGCATAGTAAAGACCTATGAAACTATGAACAGATTGTGTGTCAAGGCTATAAAACAGATGTGCAGCTGGACCATGTATGGAAATAAGGTACATAAGAAAGCAGATAATGGAATGCAGGAGTCCAGGAAGTTATCAAAAGAAAGAATGAGTCCAGGAAAAAGTGGGAGATTGAAAAGCAAAGAAGGAATACTGGATGGCTAACAAAGAGGCTAAGAGAGCATATTAAATAGCAAAGAACAAGGCATCAGAAGCACTCTGCCAACATCTGGAAGGTGACTCAGCAGATGTCTCTATATATAAGCTAATCACCTTGGAAATCCACATCCCTACCACCCCCCACCCCAACAAAGGTAGCCACCATGAAAAACTTCTCCAAAGCTAACTTTGGGCTCCAAAAACAAAGGTGGCTAACTTCATGGCACCCATGCAAATGGAGATCAGTTGCATGACCACCGAATCATACACCATTGCACAGTATGAACACGTACACAAATGCATGGATCTCGCCATACCCAATAGAACCAAGATCTCCTCCAAAAAAAGGAAGCCAATCTGGTGGTCCCCTGCCATAAACAAACTCTACAACAGAAGGAGGAAACTGATGTGGAATAAGGTGAAGTCCCAAGACTGGAAAAACTCCCTTATCAGCCTCAACGAAAGTTGAGATCCCTCATCAAATCCTCTAAAGCTAGCTGTGAAAACAGAACTGCAGCAGATAGTAAAGACAACCACAAGGTCTTCTATAGTTATGTAAAGAATCTCCACGGCAATACCCAGATTTGCTCTGAGCTACTGCACAATGGTACCTCCTAAACCGAGCTAACAAATATTGCCAATATACTGGCTGACAGATTCAGTGCCAACTTTACCCCGGTTCCCATGAATTACCAAATTGATGGTAGTCCACTGAACACAGAAGGCATTATAAGAGATCTGGGAACACAGGCTGACAGCAACCTCTCTTTCGACCACCACATTGCCACTGTGGTCAGAAAGTCCTTCTATGTGGCACATCTCATTACTAAGGGTTTGCATCCAGGAAGAAAGAGGTCATTGTCTCCCTCTACTCTTCCTTAATTAGACCAATCATCGAGTACAATGCCCCATTTGGCATGTACCTCACTAAACACCTGCAACAACTGGAGAGGCAGCAAAAGTACCTCACAAAGAGGATCCTAGGCCTTAAACATTTGTCCTATATGGACAGACTAAAAAAACTCCAACTATTCTCTGTCTTATATCACCTACTTAGAGGTGATCTCTGCTTGACTTACAAAGTCATGTCTGACCCAGCACTGTTAGAAATGCTAAATCTAAAGAAATTCCAATCCCTCTGCACCACACACTCCAGAGACCTCAACCTCATTACCACAATCAACAGAACATGCTGGAGAGACAGGTTCATAACCCAGAGACTGCCCATGCTATGGAATAGACTTCCCCATACATGTCAAGCAGAGCACTTCACTGGCCCTCTTCAAGAGAAATCTTTATGAGTGGAGGGGAAATAGAAAATTCACCCCAGGGATCACTCTAGTGGCTTTACTCGACAGAGGCACTAGGAACTAAGGTCAGGTGGCACGATGTCAGGATAATCCTATGGGCTAGGCTTGTAAAGGCTCCAGGGCCATTAGCCTAGTACACACCTATGAATCTATGAACCATACATTGCAAACTTACATTGAAAGACAAAGGAGATGTAGCAGTCTTCAAATGTTGGCAGTAGCATTTCCTGAATGAAAAGCCATTAGAATCTATTACACCATGATTTATATAAAAGGTTGCTTTAATGAACCAGTTGCTTGGGGGAGAGGTGCAGAAAAGACATCCTTTTCAGAAAATTAGTAGGTGGTGGTGCTGCGGTAGTGCTGTCGCCTCACAGTAAGACGCTGTCCGGTTCGACTCTCAGCTAGAACGTCTTCTGGGTGGAGACATGTGTAAATGGGCGTACCTTCGTTGAAGGTTGTGCGTTAGGGCTGGCAACTCAGCATGCAAAAATCAACTGCCAATCATTAGTGGACCAGAGTTCCGCTGTGGCGACCCCTAACCGGGAAAAGCCAAAAGACACACATACACACAGTAAATGTTCCTTCATCAGTACTGACATAAAATGTATGTAATTGTTTCTAATAAGTCATTATATTTTTCAAATAAGATGGAGCATTATTACACATTCAGACAATAATGTACTGTAGACCATTACAGTGCCATTTCATCTGGGATGAATGAATGTACTAAGCCAAGTGTTTATTACATATCCTTAATGGTATATCTGTTAACGGTGTAGACTTAAAAAGCTCAGCAATCAAAGAGCTGAGCATCCTCATTTACACAAGTCTTTTAATCTGTGATAGGGTTAGAAAAACATTAAAGTGTGTGTTCATATGTGTCAGTATCTATCTTTCTGCCTATACACACACACACACACACACACACACACACACACACACATATATATATATTTATATGTCTATATATCTATATCTATATATATATATATATATATATATATATATATATATATATATATAATGTGTGTGTGTGTGTGTGTGAAGACAGGTGAAGGCTGTCAGCCCAGCCAGATAGAATTATGTAGATAATTCTGTCTTTTGTAAATATTAATGTAAGCCACAGGCTTGTTCTCTTAAATGTGAAAAGACTGCATTGGATATTGAACTGCAAAAATGTAACAACAGTGCACTCTGCTATAAGAACACTAAGTCAAGCATTTCATGACTGTCTTTGATGTCAAAATTCAGAGCTGATATGTCTAGAGGGAAGCATTTTAAGACCAGATTTAATGGCTAGAATTTGCATGTATAAATGTCCTTTATTGCTCTGGTTTCTTACCAGGTGTAAAGAATGTAAATGTAGTTTCTGTTAGTAGTAGTGGCTGGTGACTTCAAATCAAAGGAGGGCTGCAGGAGACAGTGGAATGGGTGGGGTCAATGGGAAGGGGTGTGGCCAACTTGAAAGCAGAGGAGTTATGCTCAAAACCACAAAAACTGTAACTTTAATTAAATACACTGCCCTGGGTGCCAAACCGTCATTATGAGAGTCCAATCAAGACAAAATGAAGTGTAGAAGAAAAAAATATTTCAATGCATTGGCTGCATGACAGCTTACTTAATATCTAGATGGAAACAAAAAGGTTGTGAGGCATGAAAAAATAAGTAACTTTTTAAATACATTACTGGAATGTCAGTCAAAATCAAGTATAAGAAAAACAAGCAGCACTCAATTCAAACCACTTCTACTTGCACTGCAGTTCTAATTATAATTTATATTCAGCTTTATTAAAGTACCAAGTAACATGCTGAAAGTAGAAATCTCTGTGATACCCCCACTTGTGAAAATGTTTCTTATCCAAAAAAAGACCTGCTGCCTGACAACAACTATCTACTTGTTTCATGGGGAAAACACGATCAAAGTAAAAAATGAAAAGCAACAAGCTCAAGATACATTGCTTAAAGGATTACTGCACAGGTTATGGGCCACACATGATAGACTGGCATTCTATTTAGTTTACAGGTAAAGCCTGCAAAGATGACTACAAGTCTCCAACAAATGTAATGAGCATCTTAAAATAATGTAATCCTGTCCTTTATTACAAATACTGTCATATGCATTTCAATACCTAAGGCTTATACGTTATCTAGTTATGCAAGTATTCTCTGCATGGCAACAACAGAAAGGTTTTCAATGTTGGTAATTCTTTAACAGTATGCCTATTAAAGCTTACTTGCATCTTACAATCATAGACAAGCTTACCTGATGGTCATTAAAGCATTGCTACTTAAACACAGAGCAACAGGCACTTTCTGAATAATAATAATAAGCATAAATAAACAGTATAAAGATATGACAGAAACCAGAACATTCTGCAACATCAAGGACAGATGAAAAGCCACTGTAGTACTTGTGTCTACCTTGGATGGGGGGATACTCTGCACATTTACACTGCATAACTGCTCCTTGCCTTGCTTGGACACATCCAGAGTCACTACATGGGGGAGGGGAGCGCAACATGTATGTCACAAATTGAAAAGTCTCTGGCTGACTGTGATGGCCCTGACACATTTTTCATACCTCTCAACCTCAGAGCAAGAAATCTGGACAAGGCCATACATAGAAGTGGGACAAAGGCCCAAACATAAAGACAACTTTTAAATATTGCTCTTATAAACTTAGAAAGATAATAAAATAGTAGGTCGTACATTAGTATGAATTTTCTGAAGGGTATGAAATCTGAAACTCAAATGTCTGTCATTATTTTCTGACTTCTGTCTTTAATGATTTGCCTCTAATTTGCCAAAAAAAACACAATTTTATGAAAAATGGACCAAAAATGTGATGCAAAAATATAAAATAGCCACACAATGCAGTTGGGACCCTGTCAAAGAAGGGAAACTTTTTTAATATTAGTACTGCTAACTTGAGCAGCTGACAAATTAAAATAATCTACATGCATTTCTGAAATAAAAGTAATCTATCTCTGATTATTACAGTTATTTATTAATTGTAAACCCTCCACCTTTTCTTCCAAAATTGCCATTTTGCAGAGAGATTATTAGGGGAATAGCAACATTTTGAGCCAAAATCGAGGACAGTTGAGAGGTTTGGATATGCCTAATTCTATAAAGCAATTTATTTGCACGTACCTCTCAACCTGTTAATGCAGGAAATCTGTAAAAGGTCAAGTATATTGGGGGAACATATAAACAGGACTACAAATTGCTCTTGTATAAACTGAGACAGTTGATAGAATAACAGGTCTTGCATTAGCATGCATTTTTCTGAAGGTTATGAAGTCTGAAACTCAGTGTTTGTCATTATTTAGTGACTTAATTCCTAAATGATTTGCAAAAAAAAAACACAAATTTTATGAGAAACAAACCAAAAATAAGAAGCAAAAATC
Organism: Protopterus annectens; assembly: GCF_019279795.1. Lineage (NCBI taxonomy): Eukaryota > Metazoa > Chordata > Ceratodontiformes > Protopteridae > Protopterus > Protopterus annectens. The sequence continues at coordinate 1,223,058,787 of NC_056732.1, forward strand.
TATTAATTCTGTGAAAATCTGGACAGTTGAGAGGTATAGTTCAGCTGAGGCTGTCTTTGAGTTTGCCGCCCTTCCCCCTCACAAAATCATGGTCAAATAGAGCCTCCCCCCTGCAGCCATTCCAATGAACCATTACTTGCCTATTCCACCCCATTTACCATAAACACTAATGTGCATACTGCTTTACTTCTACAGTGATGTGGACTTCATTTGAAAGTTTTATTTTGCATTTTACAGCACAAACACTAAGACATCTGCTAAACAAAGCAATGTAGTCTCACAATGAAAACAGACTTAGCATTAAAACTTCTCTGCCCTTGAAAATCACATTCATTGAAACAGCATTGAAACCCACATTCAAAAAATACATTTGGCTAGTGGCAGATAAGGATTAACTTTGGACTGTTTTCAAATGATAAGCCCCTTGCACACAAAACGTACATGTGTTCTGTGATGCACCTTCCTGATTACATTCAATTATATTCCTTGTATAATGCAGTACAGTTGTTAGAGGTTGTTTCAAAATGTATTGTTTTGAACATTTTTCCAGTAAACAATGAAACAAAATGCATGCACCAATAATGACAAAAATGCCCAATTGAGAACATTTCCATCATAAAAGTCTACTCAAACTTCTACAGTCCACCAGTATCAGTAAATATGCACAATCTTTGCAGATGTAAAAGGCATATAAATAATTCCACATTAAAAAGATCTGTAACTAATGAAGAGGTTGCTGCTAGAAAACAACTTTATATTTCATTGTTTCATCTACAAATAAAGTGCCTGTTGCCCTTGAAGAATAAATTGCCTATATTACATTAAAAATGATAAGCTAGTAATATTGCAATAGGGAATGGATGGCAAATAACAGATGGGTTCATAGTTACTAAGTATACAACACAGTATGATATCAGCAATGTATCTACATACTGTGGGAGTAGAACCCACAGCCTTCTGCATCAAAAGCAAGTACATTACCTGCTGTGCTATTAACAATGCAAGCAGTCTCAGCATAAGCAGCATGAAACTTCTCTTCCCCTGCAGCTCTCAGCTCCTTGTAAAATCTACTCAACACTCGGCTGTATCTCTCAACTTTGCAACACAAGAAATCTGGAAAATGCCAAAATGTACTGGGGAGGGACAAAAGCCCAAAAGCCATGGACACATTTTAAGCATTGCTTGTATAATCTTGGAAAGTTGCTAGAATAAAATGCTGGGTTATCACCATGCATTTCATTGCCAAGTCATGAACCCAGGACCCTGTGCAAAAGAGTCAGAACAACATACCACTATGCCAAATCAACTGTTTTGTGAAAAAGAGGAAGACTGAAACTTAAATGGTTACCATTTAGTGAATTCAGTTCTCACCATAGCTGTCAACCTCTTAGCACAAAACACCTGGACAAAGCCAGTAATGGGGGAATACAGCCCTCAGACATATTCAGTGAATTCAGTTCTCACCATAGCTCTCAACCTCAGCACAAAACACCTGGACGAAGCCAATAATGGAGGAATACAGTTCCAAAAATAGGGACAAATTACAAATATTCATCTTATAAACTTAGACAATTGCTAGAATAAAAGGTTTGGTATTACTATGTACTTTCTGAAGAATATGAAGTCTGAAATTCAAATGCCTGTCAATTTTATTTATTTAACATTTGTTAACCAGAAAAGTCTGACTTGGAACAAAAGCCAATTTTTAGCAGAGGCCCAGGGAGAAATACTGCAGACACATGTCTTTGTAACATGGGAGGACACCAGAGCAAACCCACACAAACACAGGGAGGACATGCAGACTCCACACAGACGGTACCCCAGCCAAGAATCAAACCAGAGAACCTCTAGCTGTGAGATAACAATGGTACCACTGCACTATCAACTATTTAAGGAATTATAAACTCAGAAACCACAGATTTTATGAGGAACAGAACAAAATATGAGGCAGAAATCTCCAAAAGTTTCACAAATGGTGGTGGGTAGGGAATTCAGGCTCTTGATACCTGCAGCCAAGGTACAAGGTTCAAGCACCACCACCAGCAGGTATCCTGAGTTCTCTCTAACCACCAGTATACACCAACTGGGGCATCACACACACACACACCCAAATGCTCAGCTTTCTTGCATCTGCAAGAAGTAATCCAATGATAAAATCCACAGCTTGTACCTTCACATAGCTTTCTAAGCTTCTGCATTCATGTCAGAATGCACACTTCCAGTTTCTCGAGCTTCTACATTCGTGCCAGAATGCACACTTCTGGTTTCTCAGCTCTTTCCTGGAACAGTCCAAGACTGTTAACTCTGCAGTCTGAGCCACTTCTGGGGAATCAGCAGTCTGCTTCCTGAATCCGGACTGGTAAGGCAGCAGTCCAGATTCACTTTGTATGAAAGATTTGTAGGACTGTACCATTGTGGTTTGCAGCTGGGGGGGCTGCAGTCCGATATCATGAGCCATCACTGTCTGTTAGCCTGGGAACACCAGAGAAGTGTGAAGAATGATGTCATGTGAAGCAGCTTTGTGTTATCAATTTAAAGAGAGAGAATCAGAAAGCTCTGGGCATTTTGTCTTGAGAACATCCAACATCATCAGCACTGCTTTGCTCTAGATGCAAGTTATTTAGAACTGTGTTTTCTCTTAGAAATAGCTAGGAATTAGAAACATTAGACTAAGTATTTTTCTGTGATGTCAGAACTTTTCTCCGTTATTACTTTAAGTATTTCTCTGTGATTTCTGAACTCTTGACTGGCACTGTGTAGTAAGAAGTATTGTCTTGTGTTTTTATTATTTATTATTACTTATTTTTAAACCTTTCAACTGTGGCTGTTTTGTGTAGAGATAATTTAAGCTCTAAGAGTACATTGCATGTATATAGTGCTACAGTACCACGTCACTAAGTCTTGACTGTTAGGTTGCACTTACCATTTGGATAGTAATATTGTACAGTACTAAGTGGACACCCTTTTAAGGGCCTTTGAGTAGCTGATAAATATTAGTTGGGTGGTGGCAGTGATTTCTACCATATAGTCTGGGTAAATGGGGAACAGCTGGAGAGCCTGTGCCAGCCTTCCCCAGGTGTGTCTGTGTGGTTGTATATAACCCTTAACTCAAAGTGTGTGTGTGTCAGCTACATGGGCAGGTACACGAAGCACTGGTTGGACAGAGAGAGTGCTGGAGGTTTTAGCCTGCCCACTAGGCTGAGATCTGGACCTTATTGCTGTGCCAGTGGGGAGTCTTATTGGTGACCTGGAGAGAAAGGGAGAATCCAGCCCCAGACTGACTGTGATCTCTGTGTGCTCTTAAGGGAAATTGTACTTTAATGTGTGTATATTTATTATCCTTTCCCTATATGGTCACCCCTCACTGGTGTTAGTGGTGAGGATTGAGGCTCCTTGATTGCTGGGCCAGTGCAGGAGCATCACATATTAATTGTTTGGCAGTGGTGGGATATCCGCACCACATATTAATTGGTTGGTAAATATTAATTGGCTTGTAGTGGTGTGGGTAGAGTGAATTCTTGTAGCTGAAGGTGTTTTGTATTCTAAATCAGCCATGCAGTGAATACTCAGAGTTCAGATCACAATTGTTTTATTTCTTTTGTTAGCTTACTTAGTCAGGGAGAGCAGGCAGCATGTCAGCAGAGACGTACAGAAAGCTGACAAGGAGCCAGCTGGCTGAGATGTGCCAGGCTAGGGGACTGGTGCATGGAAACCTGACTAAGGCAGATATGATTGCAGCTTTGGTCACAGCTGCATCAGAAAACAGCAACCAGGAGGATGATCAGACTGGCAGTGGAGATGTACCACCCTCAGAGAATGGACAGCTCAAATTTTCGGCAGAGGGCTTAAAAATACATCTGGAGATAAAGAGACTTGAGTTGGAGGGCAAGCATTTGGAAATAGAAGCAGCTTTGAGACTGAGATGTCTGCAGGTTGAGGAGAATGAGAAACTGCTACACCTGGAAGCTGATGAAAAGGAGAGGCAGAGGCAGCATGAGAGGGAGATGCTGACTCTTTGCCAGAGTCATGGAGGTAATGGGTAAGGGAGTAACTGGACTCCAGAAGCACAAAAGGTCAGTAAATTTCTTCTGCAGTTTAAAGAGGGGGATAATTTTGAGAGTTTCATTCATATGTTTGAGAGGGTATGCAAACAGTATGATGTTGACCAAAGACTCTGGGTACAGTTCCTGACCCCCTTACTCCATGATAAAGCTGTAACTGTGTTGTCTAAACTGTAGGATGTTGACTGTTTAAATTACACTGTTGTTAAGCATTGCTTGTTAGAATGTTTTAAGCTAACACCTGAAATGTATAGGAAAAAGTTTTGTGATCATAGATGCAAGGCAGATGAAAGTGTGTGTGAATACGTTGCTGAACTGAGCACTTATTTTCATAGGTGAGTGAGTGGATGTCAAGTAACCACCTTTGAAGGGCTGGCAGACCTTTTGGATAGGGAGCAAGCCCATTAGCACATTGCCTGAGGACATGAGGAGCTGGTTAGCTGATAGACAATGTGCTACTTCAGATGAGTTGGGGAAGAAGGGAGACCTATACCTAGCAAGCAGGGCATCCCTGCACAGGCAAGGGACCCCCAGTACTGCTCATGGGTCTAAAGGAACCCATGGTGGGCAGCACAGACTGCCTCAACAGACTCTGCCAGTAGCAGGGGAAGCCACTAGTCCAGGTATACATCCAGGACTTAGGGTTAAATGTTTCTGAATGCAACCAGTGGGGCCATGTGGCATACAGATGTCCATGGAGGCAAGGTGGGGAACAAAAGGTGAGAGAGCCCGTAAGTGGTAAAGACAAAATGCCAATAGTAGGTTGTCTTGAGACAGCAGGGGTACTGAACTACCATCCTGCAGATGTCCTGATATGGGAGGATTTGGATGAGGCAGTACCATGTGTTTATGTAGTTACACTCAGACAGGCTAGGAGACAAGCATGTGGGTCTGGTAGCCTGGGGTAGACACAGACAGGCTTCATACTTGCAGCCAGGACTGGTAAGGTGGTTACTTCAGGGAGGGAGCTACTCTGTAGCAGTGAAACTGAAGGTGAGCAACAGTTGCTTGTGGATACTGATGTTCCCTTAGACAGAGGGACTGCAAAGGTAGAGGTGAGTAGTAGTGCCCAGGCTGACAGTGAGGCACCACTGTCAGAGGATGCCAGGCTGTGGAAGGGGAGCTGGGAATCATTACAAAGAGAGAGTTGAGACAGGCTCAGCTATCAGACCCAATACTGCAAGGTCTGAGGCAGGTAGCTAGTGAGACACCTGATTCTCAATGAAAGGTGGAATCTGTATACTGGGACAAAGGGTTACTGTATAGAGAATGGACCCCAGAAGGAGTGCTAGATGTTGAGAGGGTACAGCAGTGGGTAGTGCCTAGAGCCTACTGTCTGGCGTTTCTAGCCATACCCATGATATTCCCCTTGCAGGTCATATGTGCATAAAATGTACAAAGAGACATATTATGCAGAACTTCTATTGGCCTGGAATTTCCAGAGAATTAACAGGGTACTTCAGGACCTGTGAGCAGTGCCAAAAGGTAGGCAAGGCAGGAGACCAGGTGAGAGCTCATTTGATGCCTTTGCCTATGGTTGAGGAGCCATTTCAGATGGTAGCTATGGATATTGTGGGCCCTCTGAATACCTCAAATTCAACAGGGAAAAAAGTATATCCTTGTGGTAGTGGATTATGCTGCACAATACCCTGAGGTGGTGGCTCTGTCCTCCACTGAGGCAGAAAAGGTGGCAAATGCTTTGTTAGAGATTTTCAGCAAGGTAGTTTTCCCAAAAGAAATACTGACTGACAGAGGTGCCAATTTCATGTCAGGTCTGCTGGCTTGTCTGTGGAAGTCCTTTGGGATGAAGCACCTGAAGGCCACCCCCTACCATCCCCAGACTAATGGTCTTGTTGAGAGGTTAAACTCTACAATCAAGTCCATGCTGTGGGCATTTGCAGACCAGTTTAAGAGGGAGTGGGACAAATATTTGCCCGATCTGTAGTTTGCTTACAGAGAAGTTTCTCAGGAATCCACAGGTTTTTCCCCCTTTGAGTTGCTGTATGGGCATAGGGTGAGGGGACCTCTAGATTTAATTTGAGATGAATGGGAAGGTGATTGTGACCCTCACAAGGAGTCTGTTGTGGCATATGTCCTCAACCTCAGGATATGGCTCAGGGAACTCATGGGCTTGGCCCAGGAGAACCTGGCAGAAGCCCAACAACAGAAAAAGATATGGTATGACAGGAATGCTCGAGCTAGAGAGTATGCTGTAGGGCAGCAGGTAATGGTTCTCATTCCTGTCAGACACAACAAGCTGCAAGCAGCTTGGGAGGGACACTACAAGGTGGTAAGAAAGGAGAGTGATGTTAACTACATGGTGGAACTGCTAGGCAGGAGGCAGGAGGCAGGGGCACAGCTTGTGAGGGACCTTACAAGGTGGTAAGAAAGGTAAGTGAGGTTAACTACATGGTGGAACTGCTAGGCAGGAGACAGGGACACAAATTGCACCATGTTAACATGATGAAACATTAGCATGATAGGGAGACCATTTTGTGGAGCATTTGCAGTGGACGGCAGGAGGAGCCTGAGGGAGATCTTTTGACTGATCTCCTCAGTGAGGCTTGGAATGACACCTCAGTAGAAGGGATAGCAATGTCCCAGCAGCTATCTCTTACCCAGGTTCAAGATATCTGAGCAGTGTTACAGGAGTTTGGGGACATGTTCACTGGGAAACCAGGGTGCACCCACCTGGCGCAGCACCAGGTGGATACAGGACCCCAAAGGCCTATTAGGCAGGCCTCTTATAGGGTGCCTGAGTGCGTCAAACAGACTCTGATGGAGGAGATACAGGAGATGTTGGAACTAGGGGTAATTCAAGTGTCCAACAGTCCCTGGGCCTCCCCAGTGGTGCTGGTTCCATAGGAGGATGGCAGCACCAGGTTCTGTGTGGACTACAGGAAATAAAATAGTCACACAGAGTCAGAAGCTTACCCCATGCCTAGGGCAGATGAGGCCCTAGAGCAGCTGGGTGTTGTTAAGTATCTTACAACCATTGATCTTACCAAGGGTTACTGGCAGTTGCCCTTGACTCCCAGTGCTAGAGAGAAGTCAGCCTTTGTGACTCCTTTTGGCTTGTATGAGTTCACAAAGATGCCCTTTGGGATGAAAAATGCCCAGCAAATTTCCAGAGGCTAGTAGATCATATCCTAGCAGGAGGGTTTTCCCTTGCTTACCTAGATGATATTTCCATCGACAGCCATTCCTGGCAAGAGCACCTTCAACATGTCAGGGAGGTGCTAGGCAGACTACAGAGGGCAGGTCGACCATTAAACCGAGCAAATCTCAGGTGAGTATGGCAGAAGTCTCCTACCTGGGACATAGAGTGGGAAGTGGTAAGATCAAGCCAGAACCTGCCAAAGTAAAAGCCATTCAGGCACGGCCTGCACCTGTTACCAAAAAACAGGTGAGGGCATTCTTAGGGACAACAGGGTACTACAGAAAGTTTGTCCCCAGTTATAGTACCATGGCTTCTCCCCTCACAGACCTGCCAAGGAAGAACAGGCCAGATAAGGTAGTGTGGACCACAGCATGTGAGAAGACATTCCAGAAGTGTAAAAAAGCTTTGGGAGGACCCCCTATGTTAGCCAGTCCAGATTACAGCAACAAATTTGTTGTGCAGGTGGATGCTTCAAACCATGGGGTAGGGGCTGTACTTAGCCAGATTTCCTCAGAGGGAGAAAAGTATCCAGTGGCTTATCTCAGTCATAGGCTCCAACCCAGGGAGGAATGCTATGCAGCTGTAGAGAAAGAATGTCTAGCCATAGTGTGGGCACTGCAGAAACCTCAGCCTTATCTGTATGGAAGAAAATTCACTGTAGTGACAGATCACAATCCCCTAACATGACTGTAAGGTTGCACTTACCATTTGAATAATAATATTGCACAGTAATAATTGGACACACTTTTAAGGGCCTTTGAGAAGATGATAAATATTAGTTGGGTGGTGGCAGTGATTTCTACTGTATAGTCTGGGTAAAAGGGGCACAGCTGGAGAGCCTGTGCCAGCCTTCCCCAGGTGTGTCTGTGTGGTTGTATATAACTCTTATCTCAAATTGTGTTTGAGTCAACTACTTGGGCAGGGACTCGAAGCACTGGTTGGACAGAGAGGGTGTTGGAGGTTTTAGCTTGCCCACTAGGCTGAGGTCTGGACCCTGTAGCTGCGCCAGTGGGGAGTCTTATTGGGGACGTGAAGAGAAAGGGAAAACCAGACCCAGACTGACTGTGATCTCTGTGTGCTCTTAAGGGAAATTGTACTTTACTGTGTGCGTATTTATTATCATTTCCCTATATGGATGCCCCTCACTGGTGTTAGTGGTGAGGACTGAGGCTCCTTGATTGCTGGGCCAGCACACGGGCGTCACAATGTGTATATATAAATATTTGTGTGTGTGTGTGTGTGTGTGTGTGTGTGTGTGTGTGTGTGTGTGTGTGTGTGCGCGCGCGTGTGTGTGTGTGTATGTGTGTGTATGTGTGCAGTACTAGTACTAAAGATCAAATACAACCATCGACATGCAAAACATCAAAGTAAAAATGTCAACAATGTTAGCTTTGACACATCACTGTGCATGTAATGAGAAACAGCCTCAATACATGCAAAATATAAATTTAAAAAACAAATTAAAAAAATCATGTTTGCAGGGGTAAGCCCCCCTGGGCTCCATGATAGCCCCTGCTAATTATATATATTAACTCAGAGATTGCACAAGCATGATGTAAGGGCATATTTCCCAACCCTGGTAATTCTGCACCCTGTGGACTAGCTGCTTAATCGTTTTTAAACAGTTCTCTATACAGCTGTCGACCAAACGCATACTCAATCTTTTGTAAGGAATCCATATTTATATCTATAGCTATATCTATATCTATATACATCTTTTTTGTATGGTTTACTATCAAAATATCGACAACGTTTCTGCGAGTAATTACTTACACAATAAACATTGTCGAAATTAAAATCAACCTATCAAAATTAAGAAACATGAAAAATGTCCACAATTCAAATTTGAATCGTTGATATTTTTCAAACTTACCTGAGCATCTGGTGACGTTGAACACATGTTTTGCAGGGGGGCAAGCCCTCCTGCACCCCTCTCATCCCCTGCTACTTATATATTACAACTCCAAGATAGCACTATATTGAGGAAAAGGGCAAAGTTCCAAATCCCCACCGTAGTGTGATTTCCAGTCAATATGTTGAGCTCACAACAGCGAATGCACACTAGCATTCGCTGTTCCAGGTTTAACATATATCGAATTGCCATTATGAGACTTTGACAAACTGCCTTTTGACAATCAAAGTTCACATAACAGCATTCGGAAGTTTGATTGTAAACCTATTTATTTATATATTAGCTAGATATAGATATATAGATGTGTGTGTGTGTGTGTGTGTGTGTGTGTGTGTGTGTGTGTGTGTGTGTGTGTGTGTGTGTGTGTGTGTGCAAATCTGAAATACTATGATTTAGGTATAGGACTTTGAGTTCTGCCTTCAGATCAAGCCTTGCTTGTTGATTGTCTTCAAAGAATTTAAAATATTTAAGATTAAATACATTATCAGCCTAGTGAACTAAAAGTATAATAAGATTCCTTGTCACTAGAAATATGAGGTCTAGTAGCTGAATGCCTTTTACTCTAAACATTTAGCAAGTAGTTATCTTTGTGACTCTCCATTATAATTTTTAAATTGGCCAGTGTTATGATTCTTAAAGTACAGAAGTTGAATGGTATGTTTGTCAGAGTGTGCGTAGGGTGTGGGAGATATATCTATCTATCAATACATATATATATATATATATATATATATATATATATATATATATATATATATATATATATATATATATATATATATATATATATATATATATGTATATCTAGAGAGAGAGAGATGGATATCTTCACAGAATTCTGAAATGCATAATAGCCTGTTTGGAAGAATAAATATTTCAGTATATAGATATGTTATCATCGATCTGATGCAAATAAACTTTTCTGTGAATAGAAAATATACATTTGACTCCAGTGTTTTTTGTTAGTATAAAATGCTGTGAAATACTTCTCTGATGCAATGCTAGAGATGTGCTTCTTATACCCAGGAGAAAGTATGAAGTGAAACTGACATATTCTTTAGGATAATGCAGTAGTTTTGGAGATTTCTAATATGTGGTAGCAAAAATTATGAAAGAGATATTGATCCCTGTTGAAATGTCTTTAAATTACTAGTCTTCCATCACGACACAAGTGCACATCAGCTTTTGAATTTTGCTCACTGCACACTTGGGCAACTCTGCTGTCCATGGCTACCACCCACCCATACAGTCTAGGAAGGAATAAGTACTGCAAAACTAAAACAGGGACATACCCTTTGAGCCTGAAGAGCATGGTCAGTCCACGCAGGCATTCTACATCACACTCGGGCAACTCTGCAGTCCATGGCTACCACCCCATCCATACAGTCTAGGAAGGAATCAGTACTGAAAAACTAAACCAAGGATATATCCTTTGAGCCTGAAAAGCAGGATTAGTTCACCCAGGCATTCTACATGTATGTGTTATGATAATGAAGCTTTAACATTAGCTGTGATACTTAGTAGTTCTCAGCGTGCTAATAAAACACTGACTGTTTGAGCATTGTGCCCCCCCCCAGCTTGTGTAGTAATCCTAATTGTCCACTAGACAGTATACACTTAATTCAGGCCCTTCCTTTCAGTGCTGTTTGCCTTTGTTTTGTATCCCTTGAGCCCCACCTGCTTATTTGCATCTCTATTAATTTCCCTTCATTGCTAATGTATCTTCCTTCTCTAATCTGTGCACAAATTGGTTACTAATAAGCAAGTCAATGTGAAGACAAACTTCCAACCTTAATAAACTTTGCTGTCTCTTCTCTCCTTCACTTTACAAGTAGAGTTTGTATTACTACTCACCCCCTCTGAGGCATTCACTCATAGTTTTCCACTGCTTGCCTGTCTGGTTTGGCTGGTTTCTTTGCATTGCACATGGTTCACACCCTTTTTGCTACCCCCATCTCCAATACTAAGTCTATATTAGATTCCTGCTGTTTATGGAACCATCTTTAAATTACTAATCTCCCATCAGGACACAAGGGGTTTAAGCCATGCTCCATTCACCTGTGCTATGCATGGGCTCACTTTGCACCCCACCCTGCCCCCTAATCCCATCCACCCTCACTACAGCTAGATTTATTCTAGGCCCTAACTCCTCTCAGTAACCAGCAATGAATCAGAACAATACTAGTAACCTATCTCCTCTGCCACCCACAGTACCCGACCCACTTCCAATCTAACCGCTCATCTGACACAGTCATTCTACTACCTAATGTGCTTATACTCCTTACATGCACTCTTCTTGCATACCTTATATCCTACCAGAACTCCATAATAGATAAACCCCACCACTATCTCTGCACCCTTACTCTCATTTCTATCCATCACCCACCTACTAATCACACTTGTCATACCATCACAATCTCTATCCCAATACACCCACCATATTACCAGTCACCTGTTACATTCAAACAAAAAATATACCTAAAATATGACAGGTTAGTTACCAGATTTATAAAACATATGTTTACTGCCCTATCTAAATTAGCCCTCAGTGGTGATACCGACTCTATCCCTGGTCCTAGCATTAACAACTCCTCACCTAAAAATCTGCCTAATAACTGCTTCTTCTCACAACTAACCATCCAACAGAAAGCCATCTGACCTCCTGTTCATCTATCTAAATATCAGATGTATAACTAATAAAATACATGACCTAAATGCCAACATAGCTTTATACTCTCCTGATATTCTCATCCTGACTGAAACTTGCCTCAAACCTCACATCAAACGTGAGGAAATACTCCCAACAGGTTATAACATTCTTTGAGTAGATAGACTATCTAAGAAAGGGGGTGTTGTAGCTCTAATGTTTAAATACCACCTCAACATCCAGATCCTTAACACATCTGCGCCCACGGCCCACATTGGAAATGAAGAACTCTTATATGCCAACCTCAAACTAAACCCAAATAAAACAACTGACATCATAGGATACTACTTCCCACTTGGCCAAATATCCCACCCTGGAAAACTTCCTGAACTGGGCTAAGCATTCCCTACCCCAGTAAGCTATAAATCTAGGTGATTTAATATCAACTGACTATCTTGTAGTAACAATCATCCAGCCCAGCACCTAAACCTTCTTGGTTTCTCCCAACTAATACAGTCACCTACCTGGATAAATAAAAACTCTAACATGCATACTACCCTCGACTGGCTCGACTGGATATTAGTCTAATAAAGACCCTCACTCATACTTAGCTGGCTGTCTACTAGACAGCCTCAGTGACGCACTCCAACATTCCTTCTGAGACACCACTTAAATTGTGCTAAACTCATTAACTATAGGCAAATCCAAAATAGAGTAAACTTTAACCTTCTCTCCTTTATCTCATCCCTTCAAAAATATGATTGGACACCACTTAAGTACCTCAATCTAGATGAAGCCTTCCACTTCTTCAATAGCACATTCCTAAACATCCTAAACACACATGCCCCCATAAGAAGTGCCAGAATCAAAACATAGTACTCCTCTTGGCTACAAAAAAGCACCAGTGCACTAATGAAAATCGGAGATAAGGCCTGGGAGCAATGGCGCTTAACAAAAAAAACCCTCCTCTAAACAGTCATTCCTAGAGTTGCATAACAAGGTCAAAAAGCAAATAAAAGAAGATAAAACCCGATATTTTCAGTCAGCCCTTAACTCCTCCCATCACAACCCTAGGCAGTTCTAGTCCACAATAAACTCCATTCTCCACCCAGGTAAAGTAGGCACCCCCCATGTACCACTCCCCCTTCCTCCAACAGTATTGCTGACTCATTCAATAAACACTTTACTGAAACCATTCTGTCTTTGACTAAACAACACAGCCCTCTACTCACCCTCCCTACATCAAAACCAAATACTCTGCCCACAGTCTTTTCTTTTTCATCAGTACCTACTTCCTAAATAAAAAAAAACTTCTATTGAAAGTTAAGCCTACAAAACGTGCAACTGACAATCTCCCCTCTAAATACCTAAAAATAGCAGCAGAATACCTAGCTTATCCAGTATCTATCTTAATTAATCAGTCCTTATCAGAAAGTTATGTCCCCACACTGTGGAAAATATCCCACATCATTCCCCTCTATAAAGGTGGCTCCTCCACTGAACTTTCCAATTACTGCCCCACAGCCACCCTTTCTCCATTTTTCAAGATACTTGAGAAATGCATCCATTCTCAAGTCTTAGACTACCTCTTAGTTAATAACCTCCTCTCCAGCACCCAGCATGGCTTCAGGCCATACCACAGCACTACTACCACCTTGCTCTCTTTCACTAATGCTATCCTTAATCATAAAATAATGGCCTGTTCTCCTCCGCTATATTTCTGGATCTATCCAAGACTTTTGACATGGTCTCACACAAACTACTAATCTCTGTTCTCACTAACCTATCCTTTTCCCAGTTAGCTACTGATTGGTTTCACAGCTATCTAACTGGCCACCAACAATCAGTTGTCTGGCATAATGACCTATCTCCTCGACTTCCTGTAACACACGGTGTTCCTCAAGGCTCCATCCTTGGTCCCCTACTATTTTCACTCTTCACCAATGATCTATTCACAGCCACCAAGCATGCTTCTCTTATACAGTATGCAGATGACTCCAGCCTCATCTGCTCATCCCCAGCTATACCTGAACTTCACAAGATCACACAGGAAGCCTTTTCAGCTGTAGAAAATTGGCTATCTAATGTCCAGTTATTACTCAACTCGGGCAAGACTAAACTCCTTATCTCCCAACCCACTAAATCTAACCCAAATATCCCCCACTTTAATATTCTAGCCAAAGACAATACTGTCATCTCCCCAACAGAACACACCAAACTACTTGGTGTTGAGATTGATAACAATCTCAGATTTGGCACTCACATTTCTCTTACTATAAAAAGGCTCGCAAAAAAACTAGGTGCATTGTACAGAAACAAACAATTCCTCTCCAAGACAGACAGAATTTATGCTGCCAATTCTCATCTAATCTCCACATTACTCTGCGCCTCTCCTATACTTACCTACCTTAGACAATCAGACCTAAACAAGCTCAAGGCTTGCTACAATAAAATTGCTATTTACCACTGGTGCATCTTATCACAACCACCACTGTATCTCACTTAGAGAACTTGACTGGCTTGAACTCTTTCAACTTCTTCACCTGAATCAACTCTCCCTTGCCCACAAGTTAGTAAACCATCCTCTTAAAGTCTCATCCCTTCAAAACCTTCTCTAGCCCTACTGCTCCTCTAGACCTCTAGTCTCCACCAGCAAAAATCTACTTCTAGTGACCAAACCCAAGAACTCAGCGGGAGAAGCAGTCTTCTCCTGCATCATATCCAGATTATGGAACAACCCCCCCCCCCAACCACACAACCTTCTTGCAATCACTTCAATACTTCACTAAAAACTCACTTAAAAAGTCTCTGGTTATTCCCATGTACCAGTCCCAACTAGTAACCGTCCTTTTACCTCCCCTTCCTCTCCCCTCCCCTAGCCACCATGCCTCACACTGTCTGATCATTGCATTCCTTCCTCTGCAGGCTCTGGCTCACCCTTTACCCTCCCCTTCCCTCCTCACTCAATCTCTCAGACCTGTTATAACATGCTTAACAACCTCACTTCATCTCAACTCCAAATATATATCCAACTGACTTACACCTAGCTTCCTCTCACTACCACGCATACTACTCACTCAGTCTCCTCTCTTACTCCTCTTTCTTTCCCATCCATCTCATTAGCCCTTCTAGCTTGTTCCACCTTCATGTGGAGCTCTGCTTTATATCTGCTTGAGTTTAGTGAAATATTTGTGTATAAGATTTAGGTACGAGTTTAGAACAGTATCTGTTTGAGCTTAGTACTATCTGTATATACATCCTACCATTATTTCTAGCCTCTAGCTAGATATTGGTATAGCTGTTCATTTCTATGTTTCATAGTATATGTATAGCTAATGTTTCATGCAATATGTATTATTTGCTATTGTTGTATGTATATTCAATTGTTCTTCATGTACTCTGCTGCTCATTTCTTGTTCTGTGGAGCTTTTCTCCCCAGACCTCCACTGAAAAAGGGCCTGTGTCCAGTTGGAATTTCCCAGCAAACAAATGTAAATAAATAAATAAAATGTCAGTATTCGAAATGTCAAGTGTTGAAAAGCCCCCCCCCCCCAAAAAAAAAGACTGACAAACCAGAGAAGAGCAAATCTCAAAAATTGCTCTTCTCTTTAAAACTTTTTTTGCCCCCCCCCCTGCACCCCACATGTGAGTGGAAAGCTCCCTCACAAACTTATATACACCAGTTTCAAGAGTGCCATACCTCAGAGAAAAGGGAATATTCCAAGAAATGGAATCTCGGACTTAGTATGTGTATGTCTGTTCTTTAGGCCACTCAGTCTCTACATTTTAGGACTCACTCTAGGTCCCAACATTTCAAATGGTCACCAAGAAATCTTTGCTTTCTTCTCTATATTAGACCAATGAACTAAAAGCACATAATAAAACAGGCAACTGTTCAGCTCCCCTGAGAACTTATGTGATACAAAGAGGACATCTGCTTCTAGGTTTTCAAGAAATAATCCACAATCTGCCTAATGAGCTCTAGTCGTTTAGTAGCTTTATTTGGGTTCATTATCCATGAAAAGGTGATTTTATTATTAGTAATATGTGTCAAGAAGAATTTAAAGAGATCATGCTCAGTAGGTGGAGAAGGTGTGGCAATAAGATTAGAGGCCTTATGGCACAAACAATTCTAATTTCAGTATAGATGGAGGAATAGTCCTGTATCCCTTTAAAGATTGCCAGAACATTTGCTGCAAGACAGAGTGAAATCAGAAAGGACCTTAATAAACTGTGAATGTGGATGCATATCAAAACTAGAAAAATGAAATAGTCAATGCTACTATAACATTTGTTGTGTGGCACACCTAGGAGCCTAAAAATACCCTAGAATTCAAAATTATTCACACAAGAAGGCACCTTTTTTACTGTTAGATCCACAGACTCTATAGTATATAGTGTCCATTTTTGCTATGTTACAAATGTATAGCTCTCTTTATCCCTAAAACAAGAACAATTGAATTAACCTGCTTATGGCCAGCTTGGAATACACCCTGCCAATAACATTCTCAGTGCATTCTTAGTGTTAGGTCTGAACTAGATGTCTTCAGCTTTTCCAAATTTTCTTGTACCTTTCAAGATAAATGTTTTTACTTACTGAGGGTCTGATAAAGGTGGTTTATTATTATTATATAGTAGAAATAAACAGTTGAGGCAGATATAGTAATATAGCTGGAACTGGTAGGTAATCCAACAAGATCCAAACAAGTCTTATATTACTGAAACTGTCGCAAATAACAATGCTGATGAACTAAACCAAACTCAAGTTGAAGACTGCAAACTGAAACCACAGACTACTATAGCTTTGAAGAATCAGTTAGCTTGTCTTTTTGCAGCTTTGAACACAGAACTATTCTTTTCCTCTTCAATGGCAGAACTAACACAAGCTCCACTGTTTTCCATAGTTTCTTGGCTACTGAACTAACTTCTGAATATCTGACTTGCTGGACATTTGAACTGACTTCTCTCTTGAAAGTATCTCTCATAATAATGAACCTTTGTAAATTTCATACAAGTTCTACACACCTCCTTAGCATTGGTTTCTAAGCTGTGTACTGTCTAAATTAGATTTATTAGTATTTATTTTTTTATTTACATTTTTTACTGGAGAGTCCAACTGGGCTTTTAGCCCATTTTCAGAGGAGGCCTAGGGAAGGGTTGCCATATTTCTGACTGGCCAGGTAGGGACAAAGTGAGGACCAAAAGAAAAAAAAAAGGTCTTTCATGCTGAGGACCAAAAAAAAAAAAAAAAAAAAACGGTCTTTAAACACAGAGCTACTTCTGTTTAATTCGGAACATCAAGCAGTTCCATATTAAACACAAGTAGCTCCGTGTTTAGTGATTTTTGATTGGCCTGTATGCCGGTATACGAGCTAATAAAAAAACTAGAAAAATGGAGCTGTGTTTAATGCGGAACTGCGTGATGTTCCGCATTAAACACAGGCAGCTCCGTGTTTAGCGATTTTTGATTGGCCCTTATGCTGGTATACGTGCCAATCAAAAAAAAAGCAGAGAGCTGTTTTGCTGTGATTTAAAGTGGCAGTGCAGGACTCGGGATCAGGCTGCTGATCCCGGGACAATCCCGCTGAAATAGGGAAGCCTGGCAACCCTGGCCTGGGGAGAAAAGCTCCACAAGGATAATAAAACAAAACATGTTTTATAACAGTTTAATAAATACAGAAGATTTTTTGACAAATGGTTATAATAATAATGGCTTAAAGGCTTATTTATATGTATAATTACATGAAGATGTAACAAGTGAATCATAGGAGGGTATACCACAGTTTGTTTTGGTTATGGAGAAAAGGAAATAGATAAAGTATGACTTAAAAGAAAGAAGAGGAAAAAGAAAATTAGGCAGCAGTGCTGTGGGTGCAGAGGAAGATTAGAAGAGATAGAAAGGGAGATGCCTAAATCCAGTCTCTCTGGTTTTGTATCTTTTAAAAGGTTGTTGACGTGCAACAAAATGTTCTATACTTTCTGTTAGCATGTCTCATCCTTATCAAGGCTTTGACCTGGGGACATTTACTAAAACATTCTTTTCCATTAAAATTACACTTATGAAAACTGCATGCAAAACGTGAAATATAAAATGAAGAAATAAGCCTGCTTTAACATGGCTGCATTTCTAGGCCTCAGCAAAGAGAATATTGTAGTTATGTAGAATTTATTCTGATAAAATTATATTTATGTGAACCATCATTTTACACTCAGTATGAGCAACCAAAACATGGCAATCACTCGCTAATGGTTTCAAGTCAGCTCCTACCTTCACCAAATTCTCAGTCGAACTGAAAAATTATCTTATCACATTAGCTTAGTCCAGATGCTTACAAGACACTAGCATCACATAATTTACTCTCATAGCTGAACCACTGCTAACTCTAATCTGTTCACTCTACAAATACCCTTTTATTCTCCAGCATCCTTTCTTCTCTACCCTTCTTTCTTCTCCATTTTGTCCTCTTTCGTGCAGCATTAAGTTTTTTCCTCTTCTTTCTCCTTCCTTTTATAAACTTCATTTACTCTTCTCATATTTCTTTTAAAAAAAAAGGATTAATATTTTTTCCACTTCTTTCAACTGTGGCTGTTTTGTGTAGAGCTAATTTAAGCTCTAGAGTACTTGCATGTATTTGGTGATACTGTACAAAGCCACTCCAATAAGCCTTGCTGTTCATCCACTTACTATTTGGATAATAATATTGCACAGTAATAATTGGACACCCTTTGGTAAGGCCCTTTTTAGTAGCTGATAAGTGTAGTTGGTGGCAGTGATTACTACCTTATAGTCTGGCAGGAAGGGGCATAGCTGGAGAACCTGTGCCAGCCTTCCAATGGAGTGTCTGTGTGTTTGTATATAAACCGAATCTCAAAGTGTGTGTGTGTGTGTGTGTGTGTGTGTGTGTGTGTGTGTGTGTGTGTGTGTGTGTGTGTGTGTGTGTGTGTGTGTGTGTGTGTGTGTGTGTGTGTGTGTGTGTGTGTGTGTGTGTGTGTGTGTGTGTGTGTCAGCTACTTGGGCAGGGACACGAATCACTGGTTGGACAGAGAGGGCACTGGAGGTTTTGGCTTGACTGCTCGGCTGAGATCTGTATCCTATGGCTGTGCCAGTGGGAGTCTTATTGAAGATCTGGAGAGAAAGGGAGAAACCAGCCCCAGACTAACTGTGATCTATGTGTGCTCTTAAGGGAAATTGTGCTTTACTGTGTGTGTACTTGTTATCCTTCCCATTTGTGTTAGTGGTGAGGATTGAGGCTCCTTGATTACTACGTCAGTGCATGGGCATCATATATTAATTGGTTGGCAGTGGTGGGATATCCACATGACATATTAATTGGTTGGCAATTGGCTTGTAGTGGTATGGATAGTGAATTCCTGTAGCTTGTGTACAGTGATCTCTGAAGATGTTTTTCTACTCTAAATCAGCCACGCAGTGAATATTCAGAGTTCAGATCACAACTGTTTTATTTCTTTTGTTAGCTTAGTCAGGGAGAGCATGCAAGCATGTCAGCAGAGGAGTATGGCAAGCTGACAAGGAGCCAGTTGGCTGAGATGTACCAGGCTGAGGGGCTGGTGCATGGAATCCTGACAGAAAACAGCACTCAGGATGATCAGATTGGCCATGGAGATGTAGAACACTCAGAGAATGGACAGCTCAACCTTTCTGCAGAGGACTTAAAAATCCATCTGGAGCTAAAGAGACTTGAGTTGTAGGCCAAGCATTTGGAAACAGAAGCAGCAGAGAGACTGAGGCATCTAGAGAGTGAGGAAAATGAGAAACTGCAATGTCTGCAGGCTGAGGAGAATGAGAAACTGCTATGCCTGGAAGCTGAGGAGAAGGACAGGCAGAGGCAGCATGAAAAGGAGATGCTGACTCTTCACCAGAGTCATGGAGGTAATGGAGAAGGGAGTAACCAGACCCCAGAAGCACAAAAGGTCAGCAAATTTCTTCTGCAGTTTACAGAGGGAAATAATTTTGATAGTTTCACTCGTATGTTTAAAAGGGTATGTAAAAAGTATGATGCTGACCAAAGGCTCTGTGTACTGTTCTTGACCCCCTTACTCCATGGTAAAGCTGTAAATGTACTTTCCAAACTGTCAGACAATGGTTTCTTAAATTATACTGCTGTTAAGAATTGTTTGTTAGAATTTTTTAAGCTAACACCAAAAACTTATAGGAAAAAGTTTTGTGAGCATAGACGCAAGGCAGATGAAAGTGTATGTGAATATGTTGCTGAACTGAGCACTTATTTTCAGAGATGGGTGAGTGGATGTCAGGTCACCACTTCTGAAGGGCTGGCAGACCTTTTGGATAGGGAACAAGCCCTTAGCACTTTGCCTGAGGACATGAGGATTTGGTTAGCTGATAGACAGTGTGCTACTTCAGATGAGTTGGGGAAGAAGGGAGACCTATACCTAGCAAGCAGGGCAAACCCTGCACAGGAAAGGGACCCCCAGTACTACTCTTGGGTCTAAGGGAACTCATGGTGTGCAGCACAGACTGCCTCAACAGAATCTGTCAGCAGCAGGGGAAGCCACCAGTCCAGGTATATGTCCAGGACCAAGGGTTAAATGTTTTGAATGCAACCAGTGGGGCCATGTGGCGTACAGATGTCCATGGTGGCAAGGTGGGAAACAAAAGGTGAGAGAGCCAGTAAGTTGGAAAGACAAAATGCCAATAGTTGATTGTCTTGAGACAACAGGGGTACCAAACTACCATTTTGCAGATGTCCTGAATAGGAAAGAATTTGGATGAGGCAGTACCATGTGTTTATACAGTTATACGCAGACAGGCTAGGAGACAAGCATGTGGCTCTGGTAGCCTGGAGGAGACCCAGACAGACTGCATACTTGCAGCCAGGACTGGTGAGGTGGTTACTTCAGGGAGTGAGCTACTCTGTAGCAGTGAGATTGAAGGTGAACCACAGCTGCTTGTGGGTACTTATGTTCCCTTGGACAGAGTGACTGCAAAGGTAGAGGTGAGTAGTAGTACCCAGGCTGACAGTGAGGCACCACTATCAGAGGATGCCATACTTCCTGTGGAAGGTGAGCTTTGAAGGGTTACAAAAAGAGAATTGAGACAGGCTCAGCTCACAGACCCTACATTACAAGGCCTGAGGCAGGTAACTAGTGAGGCACCTGATTCTCAAGGGAAGGGGGAATCTGTATATTGGGAGAAAGGGTTACTGTATAGAGAGTGGACCCCTGACGGAGAGCTAGAAGGTGAGAGGATACAGCAGTTGGTAGTGCCTAGAGCCTGCCATCTGGTGTTTCTAACCATAGCCCATGATATTCCCTTTGCAGGTCATATGGACATAAAACGTACAAAGAGACATATTATGCAAAACTTCTATTGGCCTGGAATTTCCAGAGATGTAACCGGGTACTGCAGGACCTGTGAGCAGTGCCCAAAGGTAAGCAAGGAAGGAGCTCCTTTGATGCCTTTGCTTGTGATTGAGGAGCCATTTCAGAGGGTAGCTATGGATATTGTAGGGCCTCTGAGTACCCCCAGTTCCACAGGGAAGAAGTATATCCTAGTGGCAGTCGACTATGCTACAAGATAACCTGAAGCAGTGGCTTTGTTCTCCATTGAGGCAGAAAAGGTGGCAAATGCTTTATTAGAGATTTTCAGCAGGATAGGTTTCCCAAAAGAAATACTGACTGACAGAGGTGCCAATTTCTTGTCAGACTTGTTGGCTTGTTTGTGGAAGTACTGTGGGGTGAAACACCTGAAGACCACCCACTACCATCCCCAGACTGATGGTCTTGTTGAGAGGTTAAACTCTACAATCAAGTCCATGCTGTGGGCATTTGCAGACCAGTTTAAGAGGGAGTGGGACAATTATTTGCCATATCTGTTTGCTTACAGAGAGGTTTCCCAGAAATCCATGGGTTTTCTCACTTTGAGTTGCTGAATGGGCATAGGGTGAGGGACCTCTAGATTTAATTCATGATGACTGAGAAGGTTAGTGTGACCCTCACAAGGAGTCTGTTGTGGCATGTGTCCTAAGCCTCAGGACAAGGCTCAGGGGACTCATGGGTTTGGCTCAGGAGAACCTGGCAGAAGCCCAATAGCAATAAAAGGTCTGGTATGACAGGAATGCTCAAGCTAGAGAGTATGCTGTAGTGCATCAGGTAATGGTTCTCATTCCTGTCAGACACAACAAGCTGCAAGCAGCTTGTGAAGGACCCTACTAGTTGGTAAGAAAGGTTAGTGATATTAATTACATGGTAGAACTTCTAGGCAGGAGGCAGGGGCACATGGGACGCCCTTATGCTGATTATTTGCAGTGGACTTCAGGAGGAGTCTGAGGGAGATCTGGCGACTGATCTCCTCAGTGAGGCTTGGACTGACATCTCAGTGGAAGCGGTAGCAATGTCCCAGCAGCTATCTCCTTCCCAGGTTTGAGAAATCCAGCAGTGTTACAGGAGCTTGGTGACATGATCACTGGGAAACCAGGGTGCACCCACCTGGTGTAGCACCAGGTGGATATAAAACCCCAAAGGCCTATTAGGCAGGCCCCTTATAGGGTGTCTGAGACAGTCAAACAGACTCTGAGGGAGGCAATACAGAAGATGTTGGAACTAGGGGTAATACAGTAGTCCAACAGTCCCTGGGCCTTCCCAGTGGTGCTGGTGCCAAAGAAGAATGGCAGCACCAGGTTCCATGTGGACCACAGGAAATTAAATAGTCACACAGAGTCAGATGCTTACCCCATGCCTAGGACAGATGAGGCCCTAGAGCAGCTGGGTTGGGCTAAGTATCTTAACACCACTGACCTTACCAAGGGTTACTGGCAGGTGCCCTTGACTCCCAGTGCTAGAGAGAAGTCAGCCTTTGTGACTCGTTTTGGCTTGTATGAGTTCACAAAGATGCCCTTTGGGATGCAAAATGTCCCAGCAACTTTACAGAGGCTGGTAAATCATATCCTAGCAAGAGCAGGAGGGTTTGCTCTTGCTTACCTAGATGATATTGCCATCTACAGCCATTCCTGGAAAGAGCACCTTCAACATGTCAGAGAAGTGCTGGGCAGACTACAAAGGGCAGGGTTGACCATTAAGCCGAGCAAATGTCAGGTGGGTATGGCAGAGGTCTCCTACCTGTTACATAGAGTGAGGAGTGGTACGATCAGGCCAGAACCTGCCAAAATGGAAGCCATTCAGGCATGGCCTGCACCTGTTACCAAAGGACAGGTGAGGGCATTCCTATGGACAGCATGGTACTACAGAATGTTTTTCCCCAGTTATAGTACTATAGCTGCACCCTCACAGACTTGACAAGGAAAACAGGACAGATAAGGTACTGTGGACCCCAGCATGTGAGCAAGCATTCTATAAGCTTAAAGAATCTTTGGGAGGACCTCTTGTGTTAGCCAGTCCAGATTACAGCAAAGAATTTGTTGTGCAGGTGGATGCTTCAAACCATGGGCTGGGGGCTGTACTTAGCCAGATTTCTTCAGAGGGAGAAGAGCAACCAGTGGTTTTTCCCAGTCGTAGGCTTCAACCCAGGGAGGAATGCTATGTAGCTGTAGAAAAAGAATGTCTAGCCATAGTGTGGGCACTGCAGAAATGTCAGCCTTATCTGTATGGAAGGAAATTCAGTGTAGTTACAGATTACAACCACCTAACATGGTTACACTGAGCCAACCGGCAAAATGCCAAGTTGCTAAGATAGAGCCTGGGGTTACAAGCATATGATATGTCAGTGCAGCACCGCAGTGGGGTTAGCAATGCCAACACAGATGGGCTCTCAAAACAGGGAATGGGGTAAGGTATACTCAGATAGACCTAACCCTCTAAAGCAACGTTTCTCAAGGGTCACTTCAAAAACTCGCTTGCGTTCTCCGGGGGGTGGGGGGGTCGGGGGATATGTGAAGATATGTGAAGGCTGCCAGCCTAGCTAGATAGAATTTTGTAGAAAATTCTATGTCATTGTAAATATGAATATAATCCACAGGCTTGTCCTCTTAAATGTAAGAAAACTATGTTAAATGTTGAACTTCAAAAATGTAACCACAGTGCACTCTGCTGGAAGAAAGCTTGATAAGTCAAGCATTGTATGACTGTTTGATCTCAAAGCTTAGAGACATAATGTCTGGACTGTTGAATTCCTTCTATTGTTTTGAGACCAGAGTTAATTGCTAGATTTTACATATCTAATGCCTTTTATTTCTGTAGTTTCCTGGGCAGGTACAAGATCAAAGAAATGTTAAAACTCTGAATTTCTGTTATCCTGGGAACCAGGAAAGAATGATGTAATCTAAAATGAGTCAGCAGTGATGTATTATTTTTAAGACATTCTCAGAGAGAGACAGAGAATCAGAACATTTTGGATTTTGTCAGAACCTGACAACATCAACAGTATTCTGCCTTTGCTCTATATGTAAGTTTATTTAGAACTGTGATTGCTCTTAGAGTTAGATAAGAATTTAGTAAGATTTAGTCTAGCTGTTTTCTATATTTATGTCAGACTATTCTACAGTATTATTTTAAGCATTTCCTGTGATTTCTGAACTCTTGACTAGCACTGTGTTGAATTGAGAAGATTTGTCTTGTGTCTTTATTATTTATTATTAAATATTTTTAAACCTTTCAACTGTGGCTGTTTTGTGTAGAAATAATTTAAGCTCTAGAGTACTTGCATGTATTTGGTGATACTCTACAAAGCCACTCCAATATGCCTTGCTGTTTGTCCACTTACTATTTTGATAATAATATTGCACAGTAATAATTGAACACTCTTTGGTAAGGGCCTTTTTAGTAGCTGATAAGAGTAGTTGGTGGAAGTGATTACTACCTTATAGCCTGGCAGGAGGGGGCATAGCTGGAGAACCTGTGCAAGCCTTCCCCAGGAGTGTCTTTGTGTTTGTATATAAACCAAATCCCAAAGTGTGTGTGCATGTATCAACTACTTGGGCATGGACACGAAGCACTGGATGGACAGAGAGGGCACTGGAGGTCTTGTCTTGACTACTCAGCTGAGATCTGTACCCTATTACTGTGCCAGTGGGGAGTCTTATTGGGGATCTGGAGAGAAAGGGAGAAACCAGCCCCAGACTGACTGTGATCTCTGTGTGCTCTTAAGGGAAATTGTACTTTACTGTGTGTGTACTTGTTTTCCTTCCCAATGTGGATGCCCCTCACTGGTATTAGTGGTGAGGATTGAGGCTCTTTGATTACTGGGTCAGTGCATGGGTGTCACACATAGAACCATAGGAGGTTACTAGGCTAACAGCCCCATGGCCCTTACAAGCCTAGCCAAGTTCAACCCATGTTCCCAAGGGTGTCTGGTTCAAACAGACACTAACATCATCACCTATTGCCCCTGTTCAAGAGGGAGACTAGTGGAACCCCCAGGGTGAACTTCCAGTTACCCATCCAGTCATCCAAATTATGCTTAAATAGGGCCAATGAGGGGCTTTGTTTAACATGAATAGGAAGCTTGTTCTAAAGGTGGGGCAATTTCTGTAAGACACATCTGTCTCTTCAGCAAGTTCTGTTTATGTCACATACCAGGTTAAGCTCCTTTGAGTGAGTGACCCCGTGTGCTATATGACTTGCAAATGTGCAGCATTTCCATCAAAGCTGCGTCAGAGATTGCTCTAGATGCAGGGCACAGGTCACCTCTGAGCAATCTGTATGACACAGAATAAAGTGCCAATGATTTCAGTCTTTCCTCATAAGACAGATCTTGAAGACCCTGTATTTTCTTTGTAAGGAACCTTTGTGGTCTCTCCAACTGCTGCAGGTGTTTGGAAAGAAACATAACAAAGGGATTGTTGTACTCTATCATTGGCCTGATGAGCAAAAAGTACAGGGGGGGTTATAATCTCTTTCTTTTCTGGAGGCAATGCCCTTACTTATAAGATGAGCAATATAAAAAGCCCTTTTTACCACTGTGAAGACATAGTGATCAAAGTTAAGGTTGCTGTCAACCTATATGCCAGATCTCTCACCACTGACTGTGTGTTTATGGTATTGCTATTGATGTGGTAGCTTGCTGGAATATCACCCTTGCTGAAGGGGATGATAATGCATTTTTTTTCATTAAGTTTAAGACCATGACTTTGACACCAGTCATTAGTCTGTGTACGACCTTCCTGCAGGATGTTGACATCACTAGGTGTTTCAATGATTGCTCCCAGTTTGCAATCATCAGCAAACTTTGTCAGCCTCAGTTCATTAGTTTTAGCCTGTAATTTGGAGAAGTAGATTCTGAACAGTAGGAGTCCTAGAATCGGTCCCTGTGGAACACCACTTGTTACAGATCTGCTGGAGGAAATGGACTCCACTATTTTGACAGTATGAGTTCTATCAGTGAACCAGTTTGCAATCCACCTGACAATATATGGGCTGATACCCAGTTGGGTGAGTTTATCAATGATGCCTGAGTGGGGGATTGTGTCAAAGATCTTGGCTAAATCTAGGTAGGCCATATGCACAGATTTACCCTTGTCTAGTGCTTTGGTGACTGTCTCAAAGAAGTTCACCAAGTTTAACAGACATGATTTCCCCCTGACAAAGCCAAACTGGGTGGGGTTGACCATTTGGAGATTTCCTATATCTTTGTTAATAAGGACCATGATGATTTGTTCCATGGACTTACAGATAAGGATGGTCAGGCTAATGGGTATATAGTTCCTGAGATCTGTGGATGCACCCCATTTGTGCAAAGGGATGACGGTAGCTGCTCTCCATTCCCCTGAGATGAAGCCAGTGCTTAGGCTGTGATTGAAAAGTGTGCCCAATAGTGATACTAACTTCTGTTTTAACCCAAGCAGAATGCAGCCCAGGATTTTGTCTGGTCCCATAGAGGCTGTGTGTTTGTCTTGGAGAGAGCATTTAAGACTTGCTCCTTGGAGATACTAAGTGGGGGACAGGTGTTAGGGATGCTTTTGGGGTGTATGTGGTGGGGACAGGGGAGTGAAGTTTTCACTGAACCTGTCAGCCAGCAGTTTTGCTATATCCACAGGTTCTATATATGTAGTACCATTAACTACATGTTCAGAACAAATCTGGGCCTTCCTTTTGAGGTTACAGATGTAACTAAAGAATGCCTTGTGGTTATCCTTAATTAGGGAAGCTAATTTGGATTCATAGTTAGCTCTTGAGGACTTTGCTATGAGTCTTATTTGCTTGTTTAAGTTGAGGAGGGAGTGTTTCCAGTTTTGAGACCATTCCTTCCTACTCTTAGACAGCAATTTCTTTCTGTTATTGTATAGCCTATTTATGGCAGTTGTCCACCAGGCAGTTTTTTTTCCCTTGAAGATCTTGCTTCGGTTCTATCAGGTATGACAGAGTCAATATAATTGGGCAGGTGCTTGTATAAAGCATTGCTGCATAACTCAGCATAGGCATCTGTTCCATCACTGGGGGAAGGGGCTATGAAACTATTTATGCCGCCATGTAAGAGGTTGTAATTGGCCTTGGAGAAGTTTTTTTAGTCTAGTTGTTACTGAGGAGGGGAGATATCTTGTGTTATAGTTACTTCTAAAGAGACTGATTTGTGGTCAGATCACCAGGGATGGCCACACACTGGGGATAGTATAGCAGTCCCCCATGTTGGAGAACACCAGATCAAGGATGTTTGAGCCCCTTGTGGGTGTGTCAACCAACTGGTCCCAGGCATTGGAGTTAACAAAGTCCAGGAACCTTTGGGCAAATGAGTTAGAACACAGATAATTTACCCAGTCAATGGACGGTTAATTATAATCACCCAAAACCAGGGTGTTTAGTTGTATTTTGATTGACTCAAGTATATCCAAGTAAGCGGAGTCAATGTTCTGATTCATGGAGGGGATCCTATAGCTGGCAATGACCTGAAGAGGGGTCTTACCTACAGTCAATTGCACCTGAAGTAATTCAAGGGAATCATGCTGATTAACCAATCTAGAGGTGCATTTATCTTTAACGAATACTGATATACCACCTCCTTTAGTTCTCATGCCTTCAGTTTGTGGTCTGAAGGTGTGAAGGAAATGTAACTTGGTATAGCTGAGGTGCTCTCCAAAGCCTTAAACTAGGTCTCAGGGACTGCACAAATGTCAGCATCTTCCAAGGTGAGGACTGCTACCAGTGAGTGCAGTTTCTGGTTTAGACTCCTAGTGTTTTGCAGCACAACCTTGAGATTGTTTTAGAGGGTATTTTTAAGTCAGGATTTTTTTTCTTGTGACATTGCCTAAAAAAGGCACTATGGGGGTAGCAAGAGTCTTAGCCAGTAACTGAAATCCTAGGGGTGACAGGTGAAGGCCATATCTTGCGAAGCATCGAGGTTTGTCGACCATTTTATCCCAGGCTGACAGATGCTGGATCCCCTTTGAATGACACCAGAAACTAACCCAATTGTTGAAGTCAATCATTTTTTGTTTGTATTGAGGTATCATCCTAGGTGAAGGTAAAATACTGATTAAGGCCAGGGACATACCTGCCTGAGCCACATAATCAGAGAGCTCAATCATGTCTCTCTTTATATAGTCCATTGAGGTATGTCTCATTCATTCATTCACACCAACATGGACTATGACTGAGTAATAACAGTGCCTGTAGTTGAGAGACTTGAGTGCGTGTGTGATGTGGCAGATCCTGGAACCTAACAGACATATGATGGTGACCTGTCTCTTATCCAGCCTGGTGAGAGGGATATCTGTGTGTCTCACAACTGAGTTGCCTATGACTAAGATGTTTGTTTTTGTCTTATGCCTTAGGGGCTTGACTGGTGAGACACTGGTGTGTGATATATTATGTGTACTATGTTCTGCAGAGGATGTATTATGTGAAGTGTGGTTGTGTTTGTGTTTGGGATATTTATTTTATGGGAAGGTGAGGTACATGAAATCCATAACTTTGTAGAGTACTTGAACAATAACAACAACAATAACTTCAACAATTGGCTAAGCTTCTGGTGTCATTCTAAGGGGATCCAGTATCTGTCTGCCTGGGATGACATGATCGACAAACTATGATCCTTTGCCAGAGATGGCCTGCACCTGTCACCCTTAGGATTCCGGATACTGGCTAAGGCTCTTGCCACCCCTATAGTGCCTTTTTTAGGCAAGATTCAAATGATAAATTCACCACCATAACAGGTACAAGCAAGCAAAATCTGAGGGTAATGCTACTTAATGCTAGAAGTCTAAACCTCAAAATGACTCACTCGAGGCACTCCTTAAAATGGAGAACATCGACATCTGTGCAGTGACCGAGACCTGGTTCAAGGCTCCAGAGTGCACCCCTGCATTACCAGGCTATAATTCATACCACACCTTTCGGCCACCTAACCTGTACTGAAGCACTAAAGGCGGAGGCGTGTCCATCTTCATAAAGGATATCCACACCTCCAGGCTAGTTGCTCGGCATAATGCATCTGAGATTATCCAAGTGCAACTAACTCTGGGCAAGACTGCAATCC
Source organism: Protopterus annectens (assembly GCF_019279795.1). Lineage (NCBI taxonomy): Eukaryota > Metazoa > Chordata > Ceratodontiformes > Protopteridae > Protopterus > Protopterus annectens. The sequence continues at coordinate 1,223,087,971 of NC_056732.1, forward strand.
AAATTGTAGCTTGCTACAGATCCCCCACCATGTCCTAGGATTCCCACTCCTCATTTCCTGATACACTGGAAAATATTAGGGTACAATGTAACATCCTAATAATGGCCGATTTCAACTACCCCACCATTAACTGGGAAAACTACTCATGTACCAACTCTTGTGCTCAACATTTTCTGGAACTCATAAATTCCAACGCCTTGGATCAACTTATCCACACCCCCACCAGGGGCAGCGATATCTTAGACCTGGTCATTACCAACATGGGCAACCATTGTTCCACACCAGAGGTCAATTCCTCGTTGGTCAGATCCGACCACAAGTAAATCACCCTAGACATCCACATCCCACCCCCACCCCCCATTAGGGAAACCACCGTAAAAAATTTCTCCAAAGTCAACTTCATGCTTTTTAAGACAGAAGTGTCAAACTTCACAACACCCATGCTGATGGACAATAGAGGTACGACTGCTGAATCCTATACAATTGCACTTTATAAGCACTTACACGAGTGCATGGATCGTACAATCCCTAACAGAACCAAGATGCTATTCTCCAAAAAAAGGAAGCCATTCTGGTGGCCCCCTGCTATAAACACACTCTACAAAAGAAGGAAGAAACTGTTACAAAAAGAGTAAAATCCCATGACTGGAGGAACTCTGTGGTCAGCCTCAGTAAGAAGCTAAGATCCCTCATAAAATCCTCCAAAGCTAGCTACGAAAACAAAATCACCACTGATTCTAAAGACAACCACAAAGCATTCTATAAGTATGTCAAGAATCTCAATGGCAACCCTCAGATCTGCTCTGAGTTATAGCACAATAGCACTAAATATACAGAACCGACTGATATTGCCAATATCCTGGCAGATAGGTTCAGTGCTACCTTAACCCCTCTTTCATCCCCTAAAGGGCCCATCTCTATACTGGAAGAATGCAAAGTTCCTGTAATCACGGCTGCACAGGTAAAAAACACACTCTCCAAAGCCAAGAACACAGCATTCATGGGACTTGACAAGATCCCAGGCTGCGTTCTACATGAACTACAGAATGAACTGGCACCCCACCTAAGTACCATGTTCAAGTCATAGCCTCACCTCAGGCTTTGTGCCCACTGAATGGCATACAGCAATAGTTATCCCACTCCACAAAGGGGGCGCCACCATGGACCCCGGGAACTACCGTCCCATTAGCCTGATGAGCCTGGTCTGCAAGACTATGGAGCATATTATCATGGAACTTATAAACAATGACATTGGTAATCTCCAAACTCTGGACCCTACCCACTTCAGATTTGTAAAAACCAGATCATGTCTCCCAAACCTGATAGACTTCTTTGAAGCAGTCATCAAAGCCATAGATGAGGGTAAGGTGGTTCACACAGCCTATCTAGATCTCACCAAGGCTTTCGACACCATCCCCCACTCTGGAATTATAGATAAACTGACTAAACTAGGCACAAATCCCTATGTCACAAGATGGGTTGCCAACTGGCTCACTGACAAAATCCAGACTGTGAAAATGGCAGACTCCAAATACAACTTCAGACCAGTGACAAGTGGAGTACCACAGGGTTCAGTCCTAGGTCCTCTCCTGTTTGGTATCTACTTCTCTGAACTACAGGCTAACACAGAAGGTCTTTGGCTAACAAAGTTCAGAGATGACTGCAAACTAGGAGCCATAATCAAAACTCTACCCACATAGGCGGTAGTCTACTTAACACCGAACGTGTGATAAGAGACCTTGGGACACAGGTGGACAGTAGTCTCTCCTTTGATAATCACATCACCACATTAGTCAGGAAATCCTTCTACATGGCACACCTCATCACAAAAGGTTTCTCATCCAGGAAAAAAGAGATCATTGTTCTCCTCTACTCATTACTCATTAGACCCATTATAGAATACAACGCCCCTTTTGGTATGTACCTCACAAGACATCTACAGCAACTGGAAAGGCCACAGAAATATCTCACAAAGAGGATTACCAGCCTCAAGCAGATGCCCTATGCAGACCGTCTCAAAAAACTCCAGCTTTACTCTGTCACATATTGCCTACTCAGAGGCGACCTCTGCCTAACATACAAAGCTATGTCAAACCGAGAACTGTTGGACATGCTCCACGTAAAGAAATCCCAATCCCTCTGAGCTACACGCTCTAGGGACATAAACCTTGTCACCACAATAAACAGAACATGCTGGAGGGATAGAGTCCTGTCCCAGAGACTTCCCATACTCTGGAACAAACTACTTATCTATATCAAACAAAGCTCCAAATTAGCACTCTTCAAGAAAAATCTTGATGATTGGATGGGAGATAGGAAATTCACCCCGGGGATCACTTCTGTGGCTCTGCCTGACAGGGGTACAGGAAAATAATTTTTTTGGGTGGCAAAAGCCAGGGTACTGTTTGACTAGGCTTATATAGGGCCTAGGGCCAATAGCCTAGTACCTACCTATGAAGCTAATACTACAGAGTTTTTGAAATTCACATACTCCTGGAACAGAGAAAGGAGAAGTTATTTGAACACCCTCATTTCCCACACATCTAATGTTTAAAGTCCAACATTTTTAGAAAGGAAACTTAGGAAAGAAACGTTTTCCTATCTGCACTTCACCAGCAGCCATCCTATCTAGCAAAAAATGAGTTTAGTGAAGGGACAAGCCAATAGGATGGCACGTATGACTTCCCTGAAGGATGACGTGTGGTTCAAGTTAGCAGTTGTGAATGTTGACTTTGTTGATGAACACTGGCACTAGTATGCTTATTCTCCAGTCCACTGGGTTACTCCTTTCTCTATATACTGCTATAAGTACCCTCAAGAGCCATTTCTCCCCTATCTCACCCACCATGTTTATCATAAATGCTGCAACTTCATCTGAACCTGCTGTGATCCCTGACTTCACTTTCCTTAGTGCTGTTCTTGGTAACTATTTGAAATATCAAATAATAAAATTAAAATATTTGAATAGAGACTGAATGGCTGAAGGAATGGACTTACATATACCAAGTCCAAGATGCTATTTCTCAGAATATTCTCTTTTCTCAGAGTTGGGTATATATAAGTTTGGGGGCACAGGAAAGATTTAAGGAGACGAGTGACCTTCAAGATTCACTCTTCTCTTGTATTTTTCATCTTTTTTTTCTGTATGTCAGCAGTTAGCATTTGAAGTGCTGATATTTCAACATACAACAGCTCTTCTTACTTCTGCTATAGTGGGTTTCTCCTCTTCTTTCATCGTAGGTTGTGTTTGGGACAGTACAGCTTCTGTGGGGTTTCTTTCATTAAGAAGCTGATAGAAGTAATTCTTCTATCTGCCTTTGATGTCCTCTGGACTGGTGAGCAGGTTGTTGCTAGCATCCCATATGAAGTGTGCCTGACTATCTTCTTCATCTTTATGTCTTTGCCTTTCAACCTGATATAATTTCTCTGTGCCATCTACTGAGCCACTTTCCAGAAGCTGGTAGAGTCTCTGATACCTTCTTCTTTGCTATTGTAACGCCCCTCTTGGAGTCTTTCTTAGCTAGCCAGTATTCTTTCCTAGCTTGGTCTGTCTTTTCTATCTTACACAATTTCCTGCACTCCTTCTTTCTTTTGATGATTTTCTGGGCTTCTGCATTCCAGTACCAGCTTTCCTTATGTACCTTATTTCTCTGCTGCATATAAGTTTTGTAGTCCTCACACATGGTGCTTTGAGGTGCTGCCATTCTTCTTCAACTCAACCCATTTCCTCTTCTTTTTGAGATGCTAGAACCTTAAGTAATTCTTTGAACTGTTGTACTTCCTCTCCAGTCTACTTCCCTGTCTTCAGACTGGTCTCTATTGACCTTAGAGCCTTCTCTCACCACTGCTTGCAGCTGATTGTGGCAACCAGTGGTTTATGCTGTGGGCTGACTTTTTTAGTGGGGATGAGTTTGCAATTGCTGATTCTATCCACTGCCCTTTCCTTTCTAAGAAGAAGTCTACTTGAGTTGAATGTTAGCCACTCTTGTATGTGATGTTATGATTGTCTCTCTTGCTGAACCATGTGTTGGCCACCATCAAGCCATTTGATAACAGAAGTCTAGAATGGCCTCTACCTCTTTATTCCTGTTGCGCCACCTATGTGGACCCAGGCAGTCCTCATATCTTATACCGTCTGCAATGATATATGCATTCAGGTCACCTATTATTAACACCAATTCATGCTGTCCTACTTCATCTAGTAGATCCTGAAATGGCTGTCTGAATGCATTCTTTTCCTCAATATCACAACCCTGCTGTGAGGCTTAGGCTGAAACTATGAATAGTGCCCTGTACTTACACAGGAGTCTGTTTGCCATGAGTCTGTCACACATTCTGATGATATTCCTCACTGTCTTCTAAAGCCTCTCCCTCACCACAATTCCCACATCATTTCTAGCCAATTCTCCACCTGACTAGTACACTCTGGATTCCAAGCCAAATGGCTTTGCTGCACTGCCCTTCTGTCATGTCTCCTGAATACATAGGATGTCCTGTCAATGAACCTACATTGAGTGTAGCAATTCATGTTTGACAGATTGGCAGGTTGATTGGTTTTACATCCAGCTTTCACTCAACAGAGAAATCCCAGGTAACCCATGCTAGGCAACTGGCCACTGACCAGCTAGTAGTTTACTGACCCAGGGCTGTTGAGTCATTAAGGTCAGGTCATACTTACTAAACCATAAGCTGCCATAAACTGGCCATTAGGTGCAATGTCACCACTCCTACCATTACTATGCGTCCGAGTAGGCTGAGTCCTTAACCCACTTATTACTGGCAAATAACTATGCTCTTTTGGCTTCACTAGTCAACATGGCTAAATCCCCTAGTGCCATATTTTACACCATTGAGTGGCTAGCCCTGCCACAGCGAGCAGTCTGTGATCTGTTTTCACTTATCTTGAGGATACTATTGACCACAGTGGATGCCCAAAGTGTTTGGTTGATTTAACTGTTTATCCTATAGGGCACCATTGAGAATCTGTGCTGTTGTTCACACCTTCATTTTTGGGCAAGTTTGAGATAGGAACACAAAGCATGTTTCTTCTGAGGTATGAACCCCACAGAGATACAGGGAGAACATTCAAACACCATACAAGCATTGGCCAGATGTTAGGATTGAACCTTGTACCTTGTGCATAGGAGACAAGGACCATTATCGTTATACCAATTTGGCAACTAGAAATCAATCCATTAATAGCCTAGCCAGAATACTCAACATCAAGACTTATCTCCTGAGAGCCAGTTGGCAATCTAGTGGGTGACACAGAAGTTTATTCCAGTTTATTTATCTTTTTACTATGCCTGAGTGGGGAATTGTGAAAAAAGATTTGGGCAGATCAAAATATTCCAGCGTATACCATTTTCCTTTCATTGGTGACCTTTTCAGAAAAATCCACAAGGGTGAGTAAGCTTGATCTGCACTTAACAAATCCAAACTGAGATGGGTCTAGTGTTTGGAGGTTCCCTATGCTCTGATTGATTAGTTCCATGATAAGTCATTTCATGGCTTTGCATATGAGCTGGTCAGACTTAAGGGTCTATAATCAACTGATTCTCTGGAAGGTCATCCCTTATACAGGGGAATGACTGTAGCTGTTCTCTATTCACTTGGTGGAAAAACTTTATGGATGCCCAGTTTGAAGAGTATTGTTAAGGGTGTGGCTATGTCATGCTTCAGGTTATTTAAGATGCATCCAAGGATATTGTCAGGACCAATAGATGCTGTTATTTTAGCTTTTGATAGAACTTTTAGGATTTGGTCTTGTGTGATAGCTGGAGATGAGCCAGTTTCAGGTATATCTCAAGGGACAGGTGGAGGGGAGAGAAGGATAAAGTTACAGCTGAATTTATTGGCCACTAAGTTTGTTATATCTTCAGCCTCAGTGTAGATAATATCATTCACATTCAGCGCTTTTGAGATTGCAAACATAAGTAGAAAATGCCTTGTGATTGTCTTATAGGTTTATAGGTAGGCACTAGGCTATTGACCCTAGGGCCTATATAAGCCTAGCCAAAAGGTACCCTGGCTTTCGCCACCCAAGAAAATTATTATCCTGTGCCCCTGTCGAGCAGAGTCACAGAAGTGATCACCGGGGTGAATTTCCTATCTCCTATCCAGTCATCAAGATTTTTCTTGAAGAGTGCTAATGAGGAGCTTTATTTGATATAGATAGGTAGTTTGTTCCAGAGTATGGGAAGTCTTTGGGATAGGAATCTATCCCTCCAGCATGTTTTGTTTATTGTGGTGACAAGGTTTATGTCCCTAGAGCATGTAGTTCAGAGGGATTGGGATTTCTTTACGTGGAGCATGTCCTACAATGGAGTAAAGCTGGAGTTTTTTGAGACGGTCTGCATAGGGCATATGTTTGAGGCCAGTAATCCTCTTTGTGAGGTATTTCTGCAGCCTTTCCAGTTGTTGCAGATGTCTTTTGAGGTACATACCAAAAGGGGAATTGTACTCTATAATGGGTCTAATGAGTGATGAGTAGAGGGGAACAATGACCTCTTTTTTCCTGGATGAGAAACCTTTTGTGATGAGGTGTGCCACGTAGAAGGATTTCCTGACTACTGTGGTGATGTGATTATCAAAGGAGAGACTACTGTCCACCTGTGTCCCAAGGTCTCTTATCACACTTTCAGTGTTAAGTAGACTTCCACCTATGTAGTAGTTCATGGGAACACCAAAAGGGATGACAATGCACTTTTTCGCATTGAGCTTGAGGACATGGCTTTGACACCAGGCATCTGTCTCAGTGAGGCTCTTTTGTAGGATGTCCACATCGTTAGGAGTTTTGATTATGGCTCCTAGTTTGCAGTCATCTGCGAACTTTGTTAGCCAAAGACATTCTGTGTTAGCCTGTACTTCAGAGAAGTAGATACTAAACAGGAGAGGACTCAGGAGTGAACCCTGTGGTACTCCACTTGTCACTGATCTGAAGTTGGATTTGGAGTCTGCTACATTCACAGTGTGGGTTCTATCAGTGAGCCAGTTGACAACCCATCTTGTTACATAGGGATTTATACCTAGTTTAGTGAGTTTATCTATAATTCCAGATTGAGGGATGGTGTCGAAAGCCTTGGCGAGATATAGATAGGCTGTTTGAACCACCTTACCCTCATCTATGGCTTTGGTGACCACTTCAAAGAAGTCTATCAGGTTTAGGAGACATGATCTGCCTTTTACAAACCTGAACTGGGTGGGTTCCAGAGTTTGGAGATTACCAATGTCATTGTTTATAAGTTCCATGATAATACATTCCATAGCCTTGCAGATCAGGCTCATCAGGCTAATGGGGTGGTAGTTCCCGGGGTCTGTGGTGGCTCCCCCTTTGTGGAGTGGGCACAAAGCCTGAGGTGAGGCTATGATTGAACATGGTACTTAGGTGGGGTGCCAGTTTGTTCTGTAGTTCATGTAGAATGCAGGCTTGGATATTGTCAGGTCCCATGGATGCTGTGTTCTTGGCTTTGGAGAGTGTGTTTTTTACCTGTGCAGCCATGATTACAGGAGCTTTGCATTCTTTCAGTATACAGATGGGACCTTTAGGGGATGAGAGGGGGGTAAAGTTTGCACTGAACCTATCTGTCTTTGTCTATGTTACTCTCAAACTTGGCTTTTGTTGATCTTATTAAGCTTCTATGTTGTTTGTTTATGTCAGTGACAAGGACTCTAACATTCTGGGAATTATTCTGCTTACATCTGGTCAAAATTATGTAACTTTTATTACGAAGTGTGTTGCTATCATAGTTCCACCATGTGGGCTTGTTTCTTAGGTTTGCCTTGTACTTCTTCCTATGGGATACAGCTGGATCTATGCAGCTGTTTATATGCTGGTATAGTGTGGTAGTGTATGTTTCTGCACATTCAGTGCAATTAACTGGGTTTGGTGGGGATTTAAAGCTTGCCAATGTATAATTTACAACTAGATAGTTTGTCTTAAAGAAATTTCTAAAGGTACCTTGGAATAAAGGGATCTCTGGTTTCAGTTTTATTTCAAAGGAGACTGCTTTATGGTCAGAGCTAGCAAGTGATGAAGATATGCAAGGAATGATGCAAGGTGCTCTTGTATTAGTAAGGACAAGATCCAAGATGTTATTCCCCTTAAAGGGGACCAGTTGTTCCGGGACAGTTGTACTGACAAAGTCCAGGAATGTCTGTGCTTGTCCACTAGTGGTGGTGTAGGTTTTCCAGTCTATAGTTGGATAGTTTGGATCACCTAGGAAAATGGTATTGTGTTTAATACTGAGTAATTCTGCTTTGTGTAGATAGGCATTGTAGCTTTCTTGTGTTATAGAGGGGGTTCTACAGCTAGCTAATATATGGTGCGAGACCTTTCTGATGGTTATTTGGACACGACGAAGCTCTAGCACATCATGTCGCTTTACCAGTCTTGGTGTGAGTGTGTGTGTAGATCGAGATACTTCCACCTTTTTTACGCTCCAATGCAGTTTGTGGTCTAAATTTGTGGAAAGCATTATAGCCTTGTATAGCTGGAGCATGTCTCATTCACTACACAGATGTTAATGTCCTCCAGGATGAGCAGGGCTTGTTGGGAGTCAAGTTTCTTGTTTAGTTTTCTAGCATTGGTCAGTAATACCTTTATGTTTTCCTTTGATCATTTTGTTATGTTGGAAGGTTTACCTGGTTGGCATTACCTAAAAAGGCACTATGTAGGTAAGCAATGTTGTTGCCAATAGTCAAAACCTTAGAGGTCATCCCTAGAAAAACAGTGTGGTCTGCTGATTATACCTTCTCACACAGAAAAATATTGGGCCCCCTTTAAATGACACTAAAATCTAAGCCAAATATTGGAGTTAATTATTTTTTGCTCATTATCACAGCATCAACTTTGGAGAAAGTATACACCTGCCTTGGGCACCCAGACTGAGAGCTCCATCATTTCTCTCTTCATATATTCCAGGGATGTATACCTCAAGCCATTAACACAGGGATGAGCTATGACAGACACACACTGGTGTTTGTTGTTCAAGCACTTGATTGCATGCTTGATCGGATGTATCCTGACACCAGACAAGGAACTAACCATCACCCTTTCCTTACTCAGCCTGGTAAGAGGAACATCTGTATGTCTTGCAATGGAGTCACCTATAATAAGAATGTTTGGTTGGGCAATGCCTGCTTTATGGGCTCTGCATCTGTGACTTTGGGACTCCATGTGCTATGACAGGAAATAAGCTTAATTTGTTGAGTGTGCTTTGTAGCTGTGTTGTGTTTTGAAGGTCATTGTGGTTTAGGCAAGGTAATCTTTAGTACCACAGCAGATGATGGTGTATGTGTATTGTGATGGCCTCGGAGAAGAGTGATGTGTAATGTACTGCTGACGATTTTGGTATCTGAGTTTACTGCATGTGAGACTTTTACCTCAAAGATATTATAGGTGTACATATCACACACTGTGTTATGCTGTTTGTGTAAAAGGTAAGGGAAAACAGCTCTTGCACTTTACAAAAAAAACCCCACCTAAACAGGCATGTCCAAGGGTCAGTTTCCACTGATTTCTCCTGTCCACCTGGTGAATCTGGGCATACTGGGGCAATGCAGCAACTGCCTCATCTACACAGACAACCTTCTCCTCCTACCACCCAACACTACAACCTGCGGGAGATGTACTTACATAGCCAAACTGGAAGCAAAGCTCTCTCCAGCCAAGATTGTGCTAGATAGTCAAGAGGAGAAGGTTAACACCTGCACTACACCTCAAGCAATACATAGCCCTTCAAAACCCACACCATCAACACCCACACATAGCAACACTAAACCCACATATGCAGAGGCCCTTAACATTAACCTGCCCAAGGAACAAGGACCTCTGAAACTGAAACACAAGCAAACACCAATCACAACCAAAGTTACACATAGCTCACAACACCAGTTTGCCACCCAACAACAGCCCCTAAGGAAAGACAACATGCCCAACACTTTAGTTATAAGTGACTCTATAGTCAGGCACACTGATGTCTCACTCACCAGGTTGAGCAAGGAGAAAATTACAGTCAGCTGCTTGTCAGGTGCCAGGATCCACCACATAACGCATGAACTCAAGTCACTCCCCAGCAAGTACAAATACAACTCTCTCATTGTCCATGTTGGAGTGAATGACTCGAGAAGTACCTCCCTGGACTACATGAAAAGAGACATGGAAGAGCTCTCGGATTATGTGGCCCAGGCAGGTATGATCCTAGCCCTGAGTAGCAACCTGCCTTTGCCCAGAATGACACCACAGTATAAGGGCAAAATGATAGACTTCAACAATTGGCTAAGCTTCTGGTGTCATTCCAAACCATGATGCTTTGCCAGAGATGATCTGCACCTGTCGCTCCTGGGATTCAGGTTATTGGCTAAAGCTCTTGCCACCCCTATAGTGCCTTTTTTAGGCAAGGTTCAAAAGACAAAACCACCACTGTAACAGATACAAGCATGCAAAATCTGAAGGTAATGCTACTCAATGCTAGAAGTCTAAACTTCAAAATGCACTCTCTCGAGGCACTCCTAAAAATGGAGAACATCGTTATCTGTGCAGTAACTGAAACCTGGTTCAAAGCTCTGGAGAGCACCCCTGCAATACCAGACTCTTACCACACTTTTTGGCCACCAAACCAAGACCGAAACACTAAAGGTGGAGGAGTGTCCATATTCACCAAAGATATCCACACTTCCAAGCTAGTTGCCCAACACAATGCATCTGAAATTCTCCAGGTACAACTAACACTAGGTAAGACTGCAATCCAAATTGTAGCTTGCTACAGATCCCCCACCATGCCCCAAGATTCTCACTACACCTTTCTAAACATACTGGAAAATATTAAGATATAAGCAAACACCCTAATACTGGGTGATTTCAACTACCCTGCCATTAACTTGGAAAGCTACTTGGGTAACAACACCTTTTTCCAATGGTTCTTGGAATTCATAAATTCCAATACCCTGTTTCAAATAATCCATAGTCCCACCAGGGGCTCCAATATCCTAGACCTGGTCATTACCAACATGGGAGATAGATGCTCTACACCAATGGTCACCTCCCTCATTGGTCAGATCTGACCATAAGCAAATCACCCTTGACATCCACATCCCACCTTCACCAACCAGTAAGGAAACCTCCGTAAAAAAAACACCTCTCCAAAGCCAACTTCATGCTACTCAAGCCAGAAATGACAAACTTCATGACACCCATGCAGACTGGAGGTGAAAGTTCAACTGTTGAATCCTACACTAAGGCACTGTACAAGCACATGCACTCGTGCATGAATCGTGCCATCCCAAATAGAACCAAGACACTCTCCTCCAAAAATAGGAAGCCAATCTGGTAGTCCCCTGCCATAAACAAACTATACAACAGAAGGAAGAAACTGTTGCAGAAGAGGAAAATCCCAGGATGCAAAAAACTCCCTTACCAGCCTCAGTAAGAAGCTGAGATCCCTCATAAAATCCTCCAAAGCTAGTTATGAAAATAAAATTGCCAAAGATTCCAAAGACAACCACAGGGCATTCTATAGTTATGTAAAAAATCTAAATGGCAATGCTCAGATCTGCTCTGAGCTACAACAGAATGGCATTAAATATACTGATCCCAAGGATATTGCCAATATCCTGGCAGATCAATTCAGTGCCAGCTTCACCCCCCTCTCACCCCCTTAAGGGCCTATCTCAGTATCAAAGGATTGCCAAATTCTGGTAATCACGGCCACACAGGTAGAAACTGCACTCTCCAAAGCTAAGAATACAGCATCCATGGGATTAGACGACATCCCGGGCTGTGTACTACATGAACTACAAAATGAACTGGCACCTCACCTAAGTGTTATGTTTAATCATAGCCTCACCTTAGGCTTTGTGCCCACTGAGTGGTGCACAGCTATAGTAATCCCACTCCACATGGGGGGATCCACCTTGGATCCTGGGAACTACTGTCCCATCAGTCTGACAAACCAGATTTGCAAGGGCATGGAATGCATTATCATGGAACTTATAAACAAAGACATTGGCAACCTTCAAACAATGGACCCCACCCAGTTTGGGTTTGTGAAGGTCCGATATTGTCTTCTGAACCTGACTGACTTCTTCGAATCAGTCTCCAGAGCTGTGGACGAGGGTAAGGTGGTCCACACAGCCTATCTGGTCTTCACCAAGGTCTTTGACACCATCCCTCACTCTGGAATCATAGATAAACTTACTAAGCTGGGAATAAATCCCTACGTTACCTTATGGGTTGCCAACTGGCTTACTGACAGTTCCGAGACTGTAAAAGTAGCTGACTCCAAGTCCAGCTCCAGACAAGTGACAAGTGAAATACCTCAGGGTTCAGTCCTGGGACCGCTCTTGTTTGGCATCTACTTCTCTAAAGTACAGGCCAACACTAAGGGACTCTGGCTAACAAAGTTCGCAGATGACTGCAAACTGGGAGCCATTATTGAATCCCCAAATGATGTGGATATTCTACAAAAGGGCCTTTCAGAAACAGATGTTTGGTGCCAGAGCCATGGACTCAAGCTTATTGCCGAGAAATGTATAGTAGGAAAAACCATGTACCAACTGAATTACCACATAGGTGATAGTACACTAAACACCGAAAGTGTGATGAGAGACACAGGTGGACAGTGGGCTCACCTTCGATAACCACATCATCATAACAGTCAGGAAATCCTTTTATGTGGCACACCTCATCTATAAGGGCTTTTCATCCAGAAAAAAGGAGGTCATTGTCCCACTGTACCTATCCCTCATTAGACCCATTATAGAGTACAATGCCCCATTTCGTATGTACCTCACAAGACATCTGCAACAGCTGAAAAGGCAGCAAAAATACCTCACTAAAAGAATCACAGGCCTATAGCAGATGCCATATGCTGACTGTCTAAAAAAACTCCAGCTGTACTCTGTGACATATCGTCTACTCAGAGGCGATCTCTGCTTAACATACAAGGCCATGTCAAACTCTGAGCTGTTGGACATGCTCCACTTCAAGAAATCCCAATCCCTCAGAGCCACACACTCCAGGGATCTAAACCTTGTCATCACAATAAACAAAACATGCTGGTGGGATAGGTTCCTGTCCCAGAGACTCCACATACTCTGGAATAGACTGCCCATACATGTCAAGCAGAGTGCCTCCTTGGCCCTCTTGAAAGGGAACCTTGATGATGAGATGGGAGATAGGCCATTCACCCCGGGGATCATGTCAGTCCCCCTGCTAGACAGGGGTCCAGGGAAGTAAATATTGTGGGAAGAAATATCCAGGGAATTGTTATGGCTAGCCTTGTATAGGCCCTAGGGCCGATAGCCTAGTACCAACCTATGAACCTATAATTGTCAGACAGCATGAAACAATTTTCACACTGTTTCAAGATGTCCAGTTCAATCAGGTTGAAGAAGTTCTAGGGAAGTGCTGGTCCATGATATTGACAGGAATGACTCTTGGGGCAGGGGTAACAATAACTGCTTGGTGTTCCATTTTAGAATAATGTTTAGGTGGACTTTCGACAGAATATTTAATGTTCAGTACAAAACAACTAGCCTGGAAACTTTTTTCTATCAGCAGCAAGAACCAGTAAACAAATTATAGTAAAAAAAAAAAACAAACTAATTTGGTACTAAAAATCAATGCAAGCAGTGTCAGTACACTCAGTACTAAGCGATTTTATCAAAGGTGTTTTAGCTGGTGAGTAGTTTAAGGGGAGAGACTTTGTAAAATTATACTTATGTGCTTATTGTCAACATCAAAGAAATGAAGAGAGGGGGGAATTATGTTGTCAAATTATCATAAGGGGCAGATAACCAAGAGAACCATAGATAACACTGGATTTAAGAATAAAACTACAACAGGGTAGGTGGGAGAGAAAAGCAATTAGACCCTCTGAGCTAAATGGCCTTCTGGAACTGCCTTAATGCAAATACAAGTCCAGAACTAGCCAGACATACACAGTACATATAAATGAAACTAGGGTTTAATAACAACAGTTAGACCAGTTAAACAGCAAAATGCAGTGCAACTATGTACTGGAATTACTAATATGGGCTTAAAGACCTAAACTAAACTAGATACAGACTGTTAAAATGAATTTAAAAATCAGATCAACAAATTAAATCACTTATATTTATTTTTCTCTGTATAATGGAACTATTACAGTGCAGCAATAATTTAAAAGATCACAGCAATCAGTAACATTGGAATTTTTAGACCCATAGCTGACTCGCCTGGAACTGCTTTAATACAAAAAGTCCTGAACTACCTTGACATACACTCAGTACATAAAAATGAAATTAGGGTTTCATAATATCAGTTAGACCATTTAAACAGAAAATACGTTGCTACTATGGACTAGAATTATGAATATAGACTTAAAGACCTTAGCTAAAGTAGATAAAGGCTGTTAGAATGAATTTAAAAATCAATCAAGAAATAAAGTATAAATGGCCATTTTATAATCAGCTCTCTATTTTGGATTTCTGAATTAATTTTTTTGCTAGCATGTTGAAAACATGATCAGCTATAGGAACTTCACATTTGTTCCTTTTGTTTTAGAATTTATTTATATAAGCATTCTGCTATAATGGCTTGTTTTTAAGTTTTCCCAAGTATTTGGTACAGGTAGGGTACGCTTTGGGCCGGATTCACGAAACCTCCGTGTAAGACTTAATATGTCTTACTCGGAGGCTGCAGTTGAACGGCATGATGTTAGCATGCCATGAATATTCATGAGGGCATGCTGACTCATCCGTAGCTCTTACACGGACTGAGTAGGTAAGCAGGGGGCGTGTCCGAGTGCCGAGCAGTCTAAAAGTCCACTCCCCTGCAAAGTTTTAAAAAGCATAATGTCAACAGACAAGAGCGAGTCCGCTCAAATGTACATGAACCCAACACCACACTCCCTGACACTGTAACCCCCCATCAGAGTTATAAAACGGAAAAAATTATATATTTTTTAAATCCACGATATAGCTGCCCGTATTTGCGCTTGTTTGCATGGGTGTGCCCATTGCTTAACCACAGTTAGCAATTGTGACATTGAAGAGCATATAAGAACTACTTATGCAAATTAATCCAATTAGCAATAGCGTAATGGTAGAGTGTATGCACAAAGAGAAGGCATTCACGATCTGAGTCCCACCACTCCCCTTCTTATTTAAGTTTTAAATCAGTATTTGAAATAATACCAGACAAATATGATTAAAATGTTATTAAAAGCAGTGACATGGCCAATGTATCAGCCAACAAAATATATATTTTTAAAAGACCCAGATATATAATAGCCTGCCATTAAGCAATGTTTTACACAGCTAAACAGAGGTGCCCATAGTTTAATAGCACTATACCCATCTATACAGAAGTACCCATAGTTTAATAGCGCTTTATCCAGTTAAACAGAGTTGACCATAGTTTAACAGCACTTCACCCAGCTAAACAGAGTTGCCCATAGTGTAATAGCGCTTTATCCAGCGCAATAGGGTTACCCAAAGGTTAAAAGTGCTTTACCCAGCGCAATGTGTTTGCGCGGACGTGCGTGCTGTGCCAACCAGGGCACCGTAAGGCACCGGGGAGCAACGTAGAGCTAGGTTGCTTAAACGCAGCCACACCCCCTAGCCTGTCTAGACAGTATTAAAATAAAAGAGTGACAAGGTTCGAACCCAGGACCCTGTGCATCATAATCAAACCACAGAACCACTAAGCCATGACAGCTTAGGAGAAACAGCCACTATTAGCATACATATACATAGAAATGATAGATTAACCATTACTAAGCAGGTCTGTAGTCAGCTTAGAATTCTCAAAAATGGCCAATCAGAAAAAAGTGCGGGAAATGCGGCATATTTAAGCCCCATAGGCAGGAATACAAGCCATAACTGACTGTGGTACCCACTTGCAGTCAGGGTGGCAGGCGTCGGAGAGGGTAATCGCTTTAGATCGCAAAGGTGGGGCATTGAGGAGTCTAAATATATGGTTTGGCTCCTAGTCCACCAACATGAAGGCCGACTCATGCAGGGCCAGGTACAATGGGGTGCATACAAGGCAGAGGCGTGGAACCAGTTGGCACATGATCTTACCAGTGCCACAGGCATTCCCAGGACTGGTGAACAGGTCCGTCACCACCATGCGGACCTGAAGTGTTGAAAGGAGGACCAACTGAACCGATGGATCCAGGAGGCCCATCATATGCCCAATGCCCCACTACTGAGTAAGTATCTATGTAATTAAGTATGTAAGGAATGCTATCCTAGCCTATAGTATGGATAGGTATGTTCCAATATCCCTTCATTTATATTACAGCTGCAGGTGTTCGTTCCGCGAATCTGTAAGCCTATGCTAATAGGCTGTTAAGGCTGCGCCACCAGGCAGATTAGTAATTATTCAGCTGGTATTATTATAGAATATAAGTGAGACAGCCTGTAAAAGTGTTCAGTGTTGTAACCCAGTGATAAAGGTCAAATAAGCCTAGAATAAAGCTTCTGTTAGTATTCTAAGATCAGATAAGTGATGTGAAAAAGAGTATTGTAATCCATTAATAAAGAGTAAACTAGTCTCAAATAGAGTTTCCACCTGTATTGTAATATCAGATAACTGCTTCAGCCTGAAAATGAGTGTTCTAATCCATCAATAAAGGACAGACAAGTCTTGATTACATCCTTGTATTTACTGTCATATGAAATAAGTGAGTCAGTTGGAAAGGATTGTTGTAACCCAGTAATAAATGTTAATAAAGCCTGGAATTAAGTACCATCCTGAAATGTAAATATAAAATAAGTGAGAGAGTGTGAGAAAGAGTTTGAAGCTACCAATAAAGGTGTAAGAAGTCTGGAATAAAGGTATACTGCATGCACTACATAATGAAATGAATGAGACAGCCACAAGCAAAGAGTGAAATGTTTTTAATAAAGTACAATACCTGGACTGTGTTTGTCCCACATTTTGGATATGTTGTTGTACCCTTGCATTATGGAGATAGTATGGTTGTATGAAATGCTGAATATCCACAGTTGTCTAGGCCCATATAAACTGGCTGATGGGAATGCCAGTATCTCAGAAGAATATTTATAATCCTCAGCTGTTTCATGTATAGTATGTACATGCTAATCCGGTACATGAGCAGCTTGTGCTTGTGATCCCACAAATGTCAGTGTGTTGCTAGAACTGTACGTAACTGTTCAAATGTAGCAGGATACTTTACCTGAACACAGCCAGATATGAACGTATATGAATACAAATGGAATGTATATTAATGTAGCAGTAACATCTCCATCACCAACATTTCTAAGGTTACATACAGGGAACTGTACTAATACATGTAGGGGATATATATCTGCATCTAGTAGGAATGTACAGTATACGTATATGTATTTTAAGTTGTTAATGTAATATTTTACCACCCTATGTTATGTTCACAAATGATGATATTCCACACCAAACTGGGTATGTGTATTCACAATTAATTCCTATGGACATTTGTCCTGTTGGTTTATACATATCTGTGTGTACGTTAATGCATGTGCCCTGTTCACATATCCAAACCTGATGGCCTGTTGCCACCAGTCAACCCCGCATGCTGTTGGAATGTCCACTATTGTTCTAAAATGTGTTATGCTTGCTGTTCAACATTTGGAATTCATGTGTGTTTGGTTAATGGGAATACTAATGCATGCTGTTACAACTAATTTGGAATGGTGTTGTTTGTTACTAACCCAAAATGCCATTAAATACTGCTAAACATAGGACAACTGGGAAGGTGGGTCCCAGCGGACCCACCTCTCCCACCTCAGCTGGCGATTGCACCTGGCACCACTGCCCAGCCCGGGACCTCCTCCTCTGGTGGCCCTGTGCTACCTTCAGGTGGAAGCGCTGCAGGGGATGGGGCTCACCCCCCCCCTCTGCAAGCGTGGCCATACGAGAGCCTCCACTCACCCTCCAAAGGGTCCGGTCTGTGGTGAGTAGTGAGATCAGGCGTTCCGTGTCTGATCCCCTATGCCAGCTTGAGGCGAGAGTGGCGCAACTCATGGGTGTGCCTGCCCCTCCTATCCAGCCCCCAGCACAGCCTTGGCCTGGGCTGTGAAGGCACAGTGGTAACTGCCCACGGGTGAGGATCTCAGTTCCACTGTTGCCATCTGTGGGCTCATGGGCTTGCGATATCCAAACATCCGTCCCCGTCAATTCTGTGTACCCACCACATGTGTCATACTCCGCCCCTGTATGCATCTTGTTTGTCTTGTCTGTTAACCTCCCCAACGCACCTCCCTCAATATTCCTACTTCCTTTACCTCACATCCCATTCTTACCTGAAAAAAAAAATAAAAAAGGGCAATCTGTACTTGCAAAAAAATTACACCCCATACATAGCTGCCCATTTCGCACACATGTCTGCTGGACATGTAAACTGATAATTACAATTGGCTATACAACATACTTTGTTGTCCTCACTCCTCTCTCAGGGGTGGAAGGTTTCAAATCTTACTCTAAATTTCTAACATATGCACAGCTGTTGCTGGTAAAGAACTGGGCAGCTATGGGCCTTCTCTACATCCTTCCTGCACATCCCGAGCTTGTTTTCCTACTGTCCTACCCTCTTTGTGCCCCCTTTTTCACCACTTTCCTATTTCCCCATTTTCTTTTCTTTAAAAGAAATTAGCACGGGTGTTAGCGGGAGTAAGCACTTTTAAGCAGTAATCAGCGGGTATGCGCTTGTGTGTGCTTAGCTAAGCGTAGATAAGCGTAGCTAAGAGTCACGCAAACTCGTGCAAACCCGCTTACAACTGCTTAAAAGTGCCTTAGTCACTCTGTATGACAAGGCCTGTAGTCTGCTCATCAGCAAAATAAAATATCCCTGTCAGTCTCGAACCCTGGACACACTAGTCTGCATGAATTACCACTGAGCCACAGCAGATATACAATAACTTGGTGCTGTAATAAATATATCATGCATTACTATGAGGGAATGTAAAGGGAAAATAGGAATGCCATAACACAAATCTTGTACTGTGGGCCTTAACTAGCAGGTGTTGTTGAATTGCATGACATGACTGTGAAAAGAGAATCAGCCATGCAAGTAGGGAATAAGGTTACAGTAGCAGCTTACAAACCCCACACAGTATCAGGCAGGATAAACACTGGCATATTTGCATAGGTCACAGGCCAGACCTCCCAACAGTGACTGCTCTACAGTGATGACCCTGATTTGTAAACAAATATTAGCTGTGCCCCTCTGACTCCCTGTGAAATGTACTAACAGTAGGCAGAAAGGTGTTGAATCTCACTTAATAACAAATGTCAATAAGTGAGAGTAGACACCGCTTGCATGTCAGAAAAGGTGTAGTAATAGAAATGCTCTGAATCACCCAAAGTCTGAACTGCAAAACGTCTGAACTATATAACAGGTGTATCTCAGTTATATGTACCTTTCCCTGAAGCTGTTCAAATATATACGTGAGAGTATCTGAGGCCTGGAAGAGTCAGAAACACACAGGCATATCAGCTTGTCTGTTGTTACA
>NC_056732.1:1223112467-1223142467 GCF_019279795.1 Protopterus annectens
GTGTGCGTGACTGTTTGCCTTTTGATACTGTCACCCACCTTCAACCAGTATTGAGTATGATTTGTAAGTCTGTTGTGTGTGTGTATCTGCTGTAGTGAGGAGTGTGCATGTGTTCCTGTGTACCTATGTGCATGTGTTCCTGTGTGCCTGTGTGCCTGTGTGCATGCGTTCCTGTGTGCATGTCTGCATGTGTGCATGTGTTCATGTGTTCGTGTTCATGTGTGCATGTGTTCATTGTTCATGTGTGCATGTGTTCATGTGTTCATTTGTGCATGTGTGCATGTGTTCATGTGTGCATGTGTTTATGTGTGCATGTGTGCATGTGTGCATGTGTTCATGTGTGCATGTGTGCATGTGTGCATGTGTGCATGTGTGCATGTGCAGACCATAACGTGTGTTTCTTGTCTTCCTCTCACAGGTGCTGAGGTTGAGCATGGCAAAAGCAGCAGGTGACCTGAAGCCACTGCCATGGATAGTGGTGATGATGAAACATATATTTTGGCACAGGGAGATTTGACATGGTCTGTCGTTGGTCCACCAATCGATAGTACACAGAGTTCAACCCCATCTATGCGCACACTCATACTGCCATTACATCCCTCACCACCAATGGCCATAGAGGAGGGACAGCATATAGTTGGCATTGACCAGGAGAGTGTGGTACCCATGGCACATGCATCCCCTCACAGCAGCCATAGCCATAGACCCGCAATGGTACCACATAGGCAGAGGTCCAGGGGTTCTCGGGGGAGCATCACTGGACGTATTGCCCCTGGCAGACGTGCCCTCACAGGTCTTACAACAACCACTATGTTCCGGGCTGTAATGCAGGCTCAGGCACGTATGGAACGGTGCACCAGGCAGGGACTTAGGGTGCAGAGGGCACATAACACCGCTATCAATGACAACATCCGTGACCTTGCCAGTGCCATCCGGACATACACTGAGGTCATTGATAGACGTTGGGTGGAGACAATAGATGCCCTCCACAACATGTCTTCCTCAAGCCAGGACCATGCGGGATGGTTGCGACGTCGACATGGATGCATGCCAGCAACAGCTGGCAGTGATTGCGGACAGCCCACAGCTCACAGCCACTCCTGTAGTGGCAGTACCAGCCCCAGCAATGCTGGGGCTGGCCTGTCCATTGTCCATCCCAGTAGACCACGTGCACGTGGCTGTGGCCAGTCCCAGAAGGGACATGGGTCCAGTCATCATACCTCTGCCTCTGATGACACTACCTAGTCAGGGTTGGTACCCGATACCATCCATAGCACCCCTGCCAGGCACAGGTACTGTGTCCATGGCCGGAGACAGTGATCTGTACAGCCAAGCAGGTACAGTCTGTGGCTGTCCCACAAACCACCGTATATGGCAGCCACATGGTGGAGCTGTGTGCATGCAAATCACACACATTAACCAAGCAACTAGGGCTCACACATACACACACACATTACATCAACATTGGCCCATGCTGTACTGTTGTCCCACACACACACACACACACACACACACACACACACACACACACACACACACACACACACACACACACACAGACATGTCGATTGGATGGGTCAATGTCAGGCTCTGGCAAACAACAAAACGCCCTGTGCATATGATGATACCTGTGCCACCTTCTGTCATCTGCATTATCGACAGAGGGACAGGCTAACATGGTGCTGATGCACAGAGTGACACTATAGCAGTGTAGCAATAATAGCGAGTTGTCAACAAGGAAGTCTAACTACATCCTTGTAGGTATATCTGAGCAGACATTATGCATCAAAGCTCTGTTTGTCAATGTAGCATTGCTTACACCACTGTTAGGTCTGAGTATGTATTATCCACCCATGTGCCACTTGGCTGATGTGTGATGTGTTGCCAGCATGTGTTAGTGAGTGGACAGTACGTGTGTGATGTGTGCAGTACAGATTAGCAAGTGTACATCTGTGAACATGGTGGGTGCGCACTGTCTGGATGTACATGCATGGTGGACACATGGGATGTGTAGCATACCCTGTCGTACACATTATTAACATCCCATTGCATCTTTCAATGGCCAGTATGCATTCTACTACAGTTATGTACTAACATGGGTAGACGTGTGTATGACATGGGTTGACACTATGCTGCGGGTGATACCGTTAATATCAGTCAATGATTTGCAGTCTGGTAGTATACACAACCTCAACAGCATGACTATAAGCAATCATTGGATGATGTCCTGACAACTGACACACAGTAGTAGGGAACCCAGTATCAATTGGATCCTTCTGGTGCTACACTATAACACTAACCAGTGGTGATGACCGCCACCCATTACTGTGACCACACCTGTGTGTCATATAGCCCCCTTAGGTACATGTAGACACACTAGGGATGTGTCCATCCAAATCAGGGAATGCATGGAATGGCCTACAATGCATTCCCTGGATGGGATGCATATCCTATACAAAGGTATCATACAGACAGATACCTGTTGTGTGATACATGCTGTATAGCAGTAAGCTGGCTATGGCATAGTCATCCTCATGTACTATACATAGTATCCCGTCAGTACCACACTGGTGGTAGTGCTTGGGCTAAAGGGAAGTCTCTGTGTTCATCAGTGGCAGTGATAAACATTGAGCAGCCTGCCTGCCCCTGTGGGAGTGGTTACTGCCTTGAAACTGTAGTTTTATTGGCCATTTTGGGTCATTTCCAAACTCCTTGATCTCCCCCTCTTAAAACCCGATTGCCTCATGATTTTGGCATATTTTCGGACTTGTTGGCTGTTGGTGAAGCACCCACCAAGAGGAGAAAACGCTGAGAGAAGAAAGGAGCCACTTTTGAGATTTTAAGTATTTTGCTTCAGATTATTTGTTGTTTTTCTGCATTGCCGCCTACTTTTGAGCATTTTCTGGCTTGTTAAACTTGATTTCTGTGTTGGTAACTGTATTTAGAACACAACCTAGAGCTGATTACTGAATTTCCTGTGTGCACTTATTTTTAAAATTGTTTTTTTCTTAAAACTTGCATTTTATTTGTCTCTGGCCTAGCACTCAAGTGTGGGGTCATTTACTGCACTGTTCTAACTTGTTGATACTTGTGAACCTCTGCTTTCCTTAAAAAAAAAAAAATCTTGCTTTTTTCCCACTTTTCTGAGATTTAAAAAAGTTCAGTTACAGATTTGCTGTTCTGAACTGTTTGTAAGTTTCTTGGAGGCCATTGTTTGCGTCGGCTAAAGGGAAGTCTCTGTGTTCATCAGTGGCAGTGATAAACATTGAGCAGCCTGCCTGCCCCTGTGGGAGTGGTTACTGCCTTGAAACTGTAGTTTTATTGGCCATTTTGGGTCAATTCCAAACTCCTTGATCTCCCTCTCTTAAAACCCTCTTTTGCGCGGTTTTGCATGTTTTTGCACATAGCGCAACATCGGGCAGCGACACCTAATTGGGTTTAAACTATTCTTGGCTCCACAAAGTCTGCTCTTCACTTTTTCCCTTAGAACTGCTCTATCTCTCAAATTAAACACCATATTCTCATTCTATGGCCTCTCACTGGTCCAAATAAGTAATCTTACAAGTTAGCACTAATAAACTATAAGCACTACTTACTCTTATACTCTCTACGATTACCTTGTCCCCTATTGGTCCATTTTAATTCAGTTCCCTATATTACTCTAGCATGTCCAAAGGTCAGTCAATGGTTTCCTTTCCAGTTCAGCTGGTGAATCTGGGAATTTTGAGGCAGTGTTACAACTGTCTCATGTACACGAACAACCCTCTCCTCCTCCAAACAGGTTCAAATATATGTGAGAGATGCAACCATATAGCCAAACTGGAGGCTGAGCTGTCTCATCTCAAAACTGGTGTAACCAGTCAGGAGGAGAAGGTAACCTCACACAACACAATTCCAGTATCACATAGTCCCACCACAACAGCGAACCAAACACATAAAAACACAAAAACATACCCGGAGGCTCTAAATAAAAATCTACCTAAGCAACAGAGACCTCCAAAGCAGGCATCCAAGCAAACGCTACCCCAAAACAAAACACGTACAACACATAGCACACAAAGACAGTGTGCCAAGCAGTCACAGCCCTTAAGGCTGAATAACACACCTGATACTCTTGTAATAGGTGACTCTATTGTCAGACACACTGACGTCCCGCTCACCAGGCTGAATAAAGAGAAGGTCACAGTGAGCTGCCTGTCGGGCGCTAGGATCCGCCACATAACGCAAGCACTCAGGTCACTCCAAAGCAAATACAAATATGACTCCCTCATTGTACATGCTGGCGTGAATGACCTGAGACGTACCTCCCTCGACTACATGAAAAGAGACATAGAGGAGCTCTCTGATCATGTAGCCCAGGCCGGTATGACCCTGACCTTGAGCAGCATCTTACCCTCACCTAGAATGATGCCACAGTATAAAGACAAAATGATCGATTTTAACAATTGGCTAAAATGTTGGTGTCATTCAAAGGGGATCCAGTGTCTGTCAGCCTGGGATGACATGCTCGACAAGCCACGTTGCTTCGCTAGGGACAGCTTGCACTTGTCACCCCTGGGCTTTTGGATATTGGCAAAGGCTCTTGCCACCCCCATAGTGCCTTTTTAGGCAAGGCTCAAAAGTCAAACCCACCTCCATAGACAGCACAAGGAACAAGAAACTAAGGGTAATGCTGCTAAACGCCAGAAGTCTTAACCTCAAGATGCATGCACTCAAAGCTCTCCTCAGTATGGAGAACATCGATATCTGTGCAGTGACAGAAACCTGGTTCAAGGCTCCAGAGAGCACCCCAGCACTACCAGGTTATACCTCATATCATGCTTTTCGGCCCCAAAACCCAGACCGAACCACAAAAGGAGGGGGAGTTTCCAAATTTATCAAGGATAACCACACCTCCAGGTTAGTGGCATTGCACGAAGTATCGGAGACCATCCATGTGCAACTGACAGTGGGCAAGACTGCTTTTCAGTTTATAGCATCCTACAGACCACCCTCTCAAAGTCAGGAATCCCACTCGGCTTTCCTGAAAACATTGGAGAACATGAAGATCTCTCCGAACACCATTATATTGGGTGACTTCAATTACCCAAACATAGACTGGGAGCATTACTCAAGCCCCAGCACCTTAGCCCAAAGGTTCCTGGAATTTATAAACTCAAATGCTATGGAACAACTAGTCACCACTCCCACAAGAGGGGAAAACATACTAGACCTTATCATTACCAACATGGGGACTCTATGCTCCATACCAGAAGTATATCCCTCATTGGTAAGATCAGACCATAAATTAATTTCACTGGATATCCACATCCCGACCCCACCCCCAGCCCAGAAAACCACAGTGAAAAACTTCTCAAAAGCGAACTTCACACTTCTCAAAACCGAAGTGGAATCCTTCAAGGCCCCAGGGCCAGTGGAAACTATGGCCCAAACTGCAGAATCCTATATAAACGCATTCTACTGACATCTCCAGGAATGCATGGATCATGCTATCACAAACAAAATCAAGACCCAATCATCCAAATCCAGGCATCCAGTCTGGTGGACCCTAGCCATAAATAAACTGTACAACAGAAGGAGGAAGCTACTACATGATAGAGCAAAATCCCTATAAGGGAAGGCATCTCTTATCAGTACTAGCAAAAAATTACGATCCCTCATAAAATCCTCCAAGGCCAGCTTCGAGAGAAAAATTGCACAGGACACTCAAGACAATCATAAGGCCTTTTTCAGTTATGTTAGGAACCTGGGATGCAACTCCCAGACTTTGTCTGAGTTGATTCTAAATGGCAAAAAATACACTGAACCCACAGACATCGCCAATATCCTGGCAGACAGGTTCAGTGCAAACTTCTCCACTCCCTCCCCCACAAAAGAGCAAGTATCTATCCCGGCAGAGTGCAGCCTCCCAAACATCTCTGATGCTCAGGTGAAGGCCGCCCTCTCCAAAGCAAAAAACACTGCTTCCATGGGACCAGATGGCGTCTCGGGTTGCGTCCTACATGAACTCCAAGAAGAACTAATCCCTCAAGTAAAACTGCTGTACAATCTCAGCCTCACTACAGGATATGTGCCCAAAGAATGGCGTACAGCAACAGTGGTCCCACTCCACAAAGGTGGTGCCTCTACAGACCCTGGAAACTATTGCCCCATAAGCCTGACTAGCCTAGTCTGCAAGGCTTTGGAGAGGATCATCATGGAACTCATAAACAAAGACATTGGGGACCTACAGACACTAGATCCTACCCAATTTGGCTTAGTCAAGGGCAGATCCTGCCTTTTGAACCTGGTTGACTTCTTCGAAACAGTAACCAAGGCCATAGATGAAGGGGAGGTAGTCCACACAGCCTATCTGGACCTCGCAAAGGCATTTGACACAATACCCCACTCGGGCATCATAGATAAGCTATCCAGCCTAAATATAAACCCCTATGTCACAAGATGGGTTGCAAACTGGCTCAAAGACAGAACCCACAGAGTCAGAGTTGCTGGAGTCATGTCAGACTCGAAACCGGTCACAAGTGGCATCCCACAAGGTTCTGTTCTGGGACCTCTCTTGTTCGGTATTTACTTTTCTGAGGTACAGGCCACCGTGGGAGGACTATGGCTGACCAAGTTCGCACATGACTGCAAACTGGGCGCCATAATCGACTCTCCAGCTGACACAAACATCCTTTAAAAAGGTCTCATAGAGATGGATAACTGGTGCCAGAGCCATGGTCTAAAGCTAAATGCCAAAAAGTGTATAGTCATACCCTTTGGCAAAAACAATGTGCCCACAAATTACCACATAGGTGGTAACCCATTAAGTACAGAGAAAGTAATTAGGGATCTGGGAACCCAAGTTGATAGCAATCTCTCCTTTGACAACCACATTGCCAAAGTGGTTAGAAAGACCTTCTACATAGCCCACCTCATCATGAAAGAATTCACATCTAGATCAAGAGAGGTAATCGCGCCCCTTTATTCATCCTTCATCAGGCCCATCACAGAATACAATGCCCCCTTTGGGATGTACCTTACCCGACACCTGCAGCAATTAGAAAGACCCCAAAAGTACCTCACCAGGAGGATCAAGGGACTCAAACAGATGCCGTATGCTGCTCGGTTAAAAAAAACTCCAGCTCTACTCAGTTGCATACCGACTACTTCAAGGCTATCTATGCCTGACATATAAAGCTATGTCCAACCCAGAATTAATGGACATGCTCCACCTCAGTAAATCTAAATCCCTTAGAGCCACGCGCTCGAGGGACTTAAACCTCAGCACAGAAATAAATAGAACATACTGGAGGGACAGATTCATAACCCAGAGGTTCCCTTCGCTCTGGAATAGAATTCCAATTCATGTTAGGCAGAGCAACTCACTGACTCTCTTCAAGAAGAATCTTGATGAGTGGATGGGGGATCGTAGGTTTGTCCCGGGGATTACTTCCGTGTCACTATTAGACAGAGGCATAGTAAACTGAACTTTAAAAAAGGCACAGTATACTCAAATCAAGGGGTGGCGTAAGCCAAACACAATCGGGCTAGGCTTATAAATGCCCCAGGGCAGATAGCCTAGTATGAACCTATGAACCTATGAACATACCACAGTTGGTAGGGTTGTGTGTGTGTGGCACCGTCCAATAGCTCTGTTTATGACTGCAACCATGATGGACTCCATGACCTTGCAGATCAGACCTCATAGGCGTACTGGATTTGACTTCCCATGGTGTGTTGTGCACCAACACTTGTGGGGAGTGCCATATGTAGCTGTGACAAATTCAACGGTTCCACATCCTGTGTAGGGGGTGCAGCTCAGCTAACTGTTCAGGTGCATGATCTGTTTGTTCTGTAGTTTGTGCATGACACATATTGGAATCAATGTATTCCACCTGCTGCCATGCTTTTGGCAGTGGGGGTAGCTGCTCATCCATTCTACATGTGATATCTCCTGGTATGATGATGTGGACTATTGTCAGTGGGGTATGGGTATGGACATATGGGCCTGTCTGTCATGATGTCGGCATTGACACTCAGGTACAGTTGGCCCTGACTCAGGACATATATGTGTGTACATTGATATTTATGGCATAGCTGAAGGAGGTGCCATGATTCAGTCTGGACTCCTTCTTAGCTCCTCTTTACAACACACTAACGAACATGAGCACTAATCCCTGTTATACTCTTTTACACACTTAACACCCTACTGATCCTTTGTGATCAGGCTACAGAGTATGTCATGATAACATCCTGGCATGTCCAGGGGTCGGTTTTGTGTGTACTCTTCAGTCCATCTGGTGGATATTGTGATATTGACACAATGTCACATCTCCCTCATGTACACAGACAACCCTCTCCTCCTCCCGACAAACTCAGATATATGTGTGAGATGCATCTATATAGACATACAGGGAGCTGAAGTCTCTCGACCCATGACTGGCACAGTGTATCAGGTGGTGAAGGTAACCACACACACCACATATCAGTCTCACATATCCTCTAGCAACAGCACTCAAACCACATTAGCAGACATTGACATACTCGGATGCTGTAAATGTACTGTACCTAAGCAGCAGAGGCCTCCAACGCAGACACACACACACACCTGCTACCCCACTACAATACCCACATATCACTAAGTTCACAATGTCAGTGTGCCACACAGTCAATGCCCTTCAGGCCAAATAACACAAATACACTTGTAATAGGTGACACTTATGTTCAGACACACTGACGTACCACTCACCAGCCCTGACAAGAGAATAGTCACTTTGGGCTGTCTGTTGGGTGCCAGGATCTGCCACATAACACTCCAAAGCAAGTACAAGACTGGCACCATCATTGTCCATGCTGGTGTGTGTCACCTCAGACATTACTCCCTGGACCACATGACATGATAAATGGAGGTACACTCTGATCATGTAGCCCAGGCCAGTATAACCCCACCAATTATGATGTCACAGTATACGGACACACATATCACATTTAACATTTGGCTAACAAGTTTGTTTCATTCATAGGGGATACAGTGTCTGTCAGCGTATGGTGACATGCTCAACATGCCACGTAGCTTCACTATGGACAGCTTGCACCTGTCACCCTTGGACTTTGGTATGCTGGCTAAGGCTCTTGCTACCACCAGAGTGCCTTTTTTACACAGGGCTCAGAAGACAAACCCACCTCCATAGACATTACAGGTTAAATGAAACTAAGGGTAATGCTGCTCAACAACAGTTGTGTTAACATCATATTGTGGCCACTCAGGACTCTCCTCAGGATGGAGGAGAGCAATATCTGTGCACTGACAGACACCTGGTTCAGGCTCGCTTATGCACACCAGCACTACCAGGTTATGTTCCATACCATGCTGTCTGACAACAAGACTTGGAACAGACAACACAACTAGGGGGAGTATCCATATACATCACAGATACACACACCTCCAGGTTAGTAGCACTGCACAAAGCATCACAGACCATACATAGACAACTACCATTGTGCAATACTGCCTTTCAGTTTGTTGCCTGCTACAGAACACACTCCCAAACTCAGGAACTACACTCGGCTTTTGTGGGAACTATGGAGAATATGCAGGTCTCCACAGACACCATTATATTGTGTGACTTCATATACACACATATTGACTGGGGATACTACTCAAGCCCCGACAACCTCACCCAACAGTCAGCACAATTTGTGGACTCATATGCTTTGGCACAACCAGTCAGCACACCCACAAGGGGGAATACATATTGGACCTGCTCATCACCAACATGAGGACTCTATGTTCCACACCAGTGATATACCCCTCATAGGTAAGGTCTTAACATACATGTATCTCACAGGACATACATATACCCTCCACACACCCATCCTGGGTAATCTTGGTGAACTTCTCATGAGCCAACATCTCAATTCACTGTAGCAAGGTGGTATCCCTCAGAGATCCTGAGACAGTGGCATATACGGCTCACAATGCTGCATCCTTTACATACACATTCTATGGACACCTAGTGGATTGCATGGATTGTGCTATCCCAATTAACAACAAGACCCACTACTACAATGGCAGGGGACCTGTCTGGTAGATCCCAGTCATTAATAAGCTGTACAACATCAAGAGGACGCTACTACATGATAGAGCACAATCCCTGACAGGGAAGGTATCTGTGATCTGTACTAGCAGACAGCTACAATCACTCATGGACTTTTCTAAGGGCCGCTTCTACCAGACAATTGCACCTGACACGTAGGACCATCACATGGCCTTCTTCAGTTATGTCAGGAACCTAGGTGGACACTCACTGATATGCTGTGAGTTACTGCATACTGACTAAACCTACCCTGAACCCACTGGTATTGCCTACATCCTGGCAAACAGGTTCAGTGCAGATGTCTCCCACCCATCCCCCCTAAGGAGCAACTATCCATCCCAACAGAGTATAACCTCCCGGACATCACACAGTAACAGGTGAGTGCTGCCCTCCCCACAGCGTACATCACAGTATCAATGTGACCAGATAGTGTCCCAGCCTGCATCATACACGAGCATCATGACAAACGCAACCCTCACATTACATCACTGTTCAATATCAGAGTTACCACAGGATATGTACCCAAGGAATGGCGTACTGCGACAGTGGTCCTGCTCCACAGAGTTGGTGCCACAATGGACCACAGACAATATTGCCCTATAAGCCTATGTGGCCTGTTCTGCAAAGCTATGGAGCATATTGTCATAGGACTCCTACACATAGACATCGGGAACCTACAGACAATGTGTCCTACTCATTTCAGCATTGTTGTGGCCAGATCTTGCCTCTTGAACCTGTAGGTATTCTTTAAATGGCTAACAGGTCCATCGACATAGGGACGGCTATGCACACAGCCTACTTGAACCTTGAAAAAACATTCAACACAATAACCCACTGGGCAATTATGCATAGGCTCACCAGCATCAATTTGGACACATATCTCACACAATGGATTGATACCTAGATCAGGGATAGCACCCACATGGTGAGGATTGCAGATGCCATGTCTGACTATACACCAGTTACACATGGCATCACACACAGCTTGGTCATGGGATCTCTCTTGTTCAGTATATATTTGTCTTACGTACAGGCTATCACAGGGGGAATATGGCTGATCATGTCTGCACTTGACTGCAAACTGGGTGCCATTATCAACTCTCCAGCTGCCACATGCATAGTCAATCCGGGTCTCACAAAGATGGATGACTGGTGCCTGAGCCATGGCCTACAGCTAAATGCCATTAATTGCATAGTCATCCCCTTTGGGAGTAACAACATGCCCACACATTACCACATAGGTAGTATTCCATTACATATGGTAGGAGTTGTTAGGGGTTTGGGGACATCACTTGTTCGTACTGTCGCCTTTAACATTCACATTGCCAAAGTGGTTGGACACACCTGCTATGTGTGCCACCTTATCCCATACGGTTTCACATCTAGATCGAGTGAGGTTACTGTGCCCCTATGCTCATCACATTCATGCTTGGTTACAATGCCACATTTTAGGTGTACCTTACCTGACACCTGCAGCAACTGTACTGGCCACAGACGGTCCTCACCAAGCAGATCTAGGGACTCACACAGATGCCCTGTATAGTTCATATGCAGTAACTCCAGCTCTACTCAGTCGCTTACCACGTACTCAGATATGATGTGTGCCTGTTGTTTACAGCTATACCCAAACCAGTATTACTGGACATGCTGCACCTCAGGATTTCCAACTCCCTTGGAGCTATGCACTGCAGGGACGTATACCTCAGCACAGATGTTAATAGGACATTGTGGAGGGACAGATTTTTATCCCAGAGGCTCCACTCACTACAGAATGTAATCCCAGTTTCACATAGGCAGAGCCACCCACTGACCACCTACTGGAGACATCTTGACGACTGTATAGGTGATTGTATATTTACTCCTGGGATATCCTCTGTGTCCCTGCTAGACAGAGGCACACTAGCATAAACGTACATGGGCTATCATGTGTGACCTACTATTCACACACACAGTGTAGTAATGTGACAGGGTTGCGAATGCCAAACACACTCTGGCTAGGTTTGTACATGCCCTAGGGCAGATAGCCTAGTACCAACCTCTGAACCTAAGCTTATGTTCATGATGCACAATGTTTATTGCTGATACTGTTAGCAGGTCTTTATCGTCTTTGCTTTACCAGTTTCCATGAAGAACTTCAGTATCTGCAGAACATATTTGATTATGTCAGGGTTCCACTATATTATAGATGTGTCTGTTGTCATATAACTGTGTGCACAGGGCAGATTGCTGTATAGTGACAGGTTCCTGGGTTAACACATGCAACTGCCAGATATGTGTGGCCCACTGCTGTACTCAGACATAGCTTAAGTGTGTGAGCATGCCCAGTTCTGACATTACATGTTTTGTTGCCTGACATTTGTCTCATTTATTCGTGTGTGTGAGCATGCCCAGTGTGAACCTTCAGTATGTTACTATCTGAGGTCCACTACATTTGCTGATGTGTGCGAACATGACCAATATTAACATTTATACTGTGTGTGTTGGAAGTCAGGTTCTGTTCTCACTGCAGGACTCACCTTTGTGTCATAACTCAACAAGGATTATGCTGTGCCTGCAGTGTTTCCATGGAATACATTGCATAGACTTATCAACATTCCATCATACAGGTGGACCACTGCAATACTGAGTGGTTTAGTGGTTCAGTACTTTGGCTATAGTGCACAGTATCCTAGGTTCGAGGCCCATCACTGCTTTATATTTTCATACTGAGCAGACCAGACTGCTTAAGGGCCTGTTAAGCAAATATGAGCATGTTGGCTTTTGTTCAGCTATGCCCTACTTAGACTAGGCTTGTCTGACATTGCTCAGTATTCACCAACATTGCTGGACATTGCCCAATATTACTGAACATTGACCACAGTTGTGCTAGTTGGTGTGTGCGATTTTGTTTGCATATACTACATGGTGGTAATTGCTGTTTAGCACTGCTTTATATTGCTTAACACATGGCATTCATGCCTTAGGTGGTGCTGCAGGGCTGCCTATGTTGGATGCACATACTACACTCCCTGCACATGTTTGGAAGCAGGTAGTGTCAACTTAGGCATCCCTTTTACGTCGGAGAGGGGTATCATTTCCAGAGTTCCTACTGAGCCAGTGTATGTGCTATGCGTTGCCTCTTTGCCAAGGCCAAAGCATACTGGGCACGCCTCCTTCTGCCTACTGGGGCAGGCTCAGGTTGTTCCTCCTCCGAGTCACGCTCTGCCTGTGATGGCCTTGGCAATGGTGGGGGGCTGTTTGGCCCAGGCCTATGCTGGTCCTGCTGCAGCTGTTTTCGCAGGATCATATTATGTAGCATAGCACATACCATGACAATTTGGGTACATGTAGTTGGTGAGTACTGCAAGGCTCCACCAGATGTGTCCATGCACCGGAACCGTGACTTGAGCAGACCAAACACACGCTCGATTACATTACGTGTTTGTGCGTGTGCCTCATTATGGCATTCCTGTTCAGGTGTGTGTGTGTTTCTGATGGGTGTCATCAGCCATGGCTCCAGTGCATAGCTAGCATCCCCCACTAGATGACCATGTGGGATGTCCCCATTGGCAAATGTCTGGTACAGCTGCATCAGATGCCAGATATGGGAATCATGGTAGCTTCCAGGGCAGCTTCCACACACATTCAGTATTATGCCCTGGGCATCACACATGACCTGGCAGTTGATGGAGGGGAAGCTCTTGCGGTTGAAGTAGACCCTACCCCGCTTGCCGGCTGGTGCTTTGATGCGTATGTGCGTGCAGTCTATTGCACCCACTACCTCAGGGTATTCCGCTATTTGCTTGATGAGACGCATATTGCTGGCCAATACCTCATAGGAATTGGGGAAATATACATGATAACCGACATGTGCTGACATGGCATCCAGGAACTGGTGTAGTACCCTGGATGCTGATGCCTGTGATATCCCCATCATATCACCAGTTGGTCTCTGGAAGGTACCTGTTGCTAATATTCTTATGCCAACACATACCTTGGTTTCCACTGGGATGGGTTCCCCTCTGTTGGTTCTGTGTATGAGGTGTGGCCTGCACAGCTCAACAATTTGCTGCAGGAGGTCTCTGTCCACTCTATAGTGCTCCACTATCTCCAGCTCATGCAGCCCCTGTTAGGTTACCCTGGGCCTGTACACTCTTCTCCGTCTCCTCACTGTGGGTTGTCCAGCAGCATTTCCATTGTCACCACCCTCAGCAAGTTGCATATGTCGCCTTATAACAGCAATGGCAGCCCCTAACATTTCTTTGTCTCAGTAAAGCTTTTTCAGTTTTCACTTCTATTAGCTTACTGCAGTGTCTGTTGTGAGAAACATAATGGACTGTTGTTGGCAGAGTTTTAAGTGCTAGGCTGGGCTGGGTTAGTGTACTGCCTGTGTAATTGCCTGATTCTGATTGTTTTCACCTGCTAGCTCTGCTAGTACTCCCTGGTAGCTTCCTACTATTTGTTGTGCTTCCTTTTTCCTTTCTGTTTCCTCAGGGGGGGAGCACCGTGCACACAAGCGCAAACACGCGCACATCAGCTAACATGCATGCACACATGCTTACACGGACTACAACTTGCTTATTCGGGTTAAAACACGCACACACCAGCGCAAACATGCTTACAACTCTTTATACAGCCTTATGCTTGCTTACTCCGGCTTAAACGCACGCAATCACACTTACACGCGCACACTCTGTTGTACTCGGGTTTACATGCACGCACACGCGCGCATGCACGCTCAGCAAGAAACTTTGGTGTTATTCACGGTATACACCTTCCATTTCTTGGCTTTCCCTAGCCTAAATGTTGACACACCTCTTTCCATGATGTCTAACTGACAGAGGGCACATGCCACTCTGCTCCAATGAGCTTCACTTCTTTCATACATGCCCCCCCTCGTGATGTCACCTATCTTCTACTCTGTTACTCCTGATATCCTACTCCTACACTCCACTGACTGTGCTCATTTGTTATGTAAACTAACGATTCACTATCCTAACACTCATTTACATAGGATTGCCTACTAATGCTTGGTTACATGTCTTAGACTGAGCTTCCCCCCTTAGCAACCTCTACTTGGTGGCCATAAGTCTTCAGCCTGCCATTCCCTTGCATTGCTCATTAACAATTTCAATAAAATCCACATTTGTGGGTTATAATTTTTAGTATTCTAGGTTTTAGAGCGCAGATAGTACGCTTAAACATCGAAAATCGGCGAAAAAAATATATTTTTATTTTAATTTTGCATCAGGGAACATTTCCAATGGCCGTATATTTGGCCATTGGCATGCTTCCTGCACTGGATGCAACCTTTATTTAGAGCTGTCACGGCTCCATTTTGCTATTTGCAGAACGGTACTCAGTTGTTAACTGAGTTTATTTCTGCAAATAACACTGCTCTTACTCGGACAGGTTTGGGATTCCTGAATCGCAAATCTACCTCATTTGCATGCCTTTCGCCTGCAATTGAGGTGATTTGCATGTCCCAGCCTTGTCCGTGTAAGAGCCATTTTAGGAGCTCTCTTACACGCCCCTACAGGCTGTTCCTGGATCGCTCGTCGGACATGATGGCTGCATGGAGTCTTACTCTACTTTTAGACTCCGTGCAAGCCATCGTGAATCCGGCCCTTTGCCTTTACAAATATTTAGGTGAGACTAGAATTTGGAGGTAAAGGTTTTCTTTTTATTTATACAGACAGCCTGGGTAAAGATTCAGCACAAATTATTTAGGTCACTACACATCTACTGAAGATATGCTTTTCAGAAGTGCCTGAATACTGATGCATTTGTTTGAGAGGTGCTACCACTTTTCGCGTCTATATCAGAACAGAGAATGCTAAAAATAGCAAACGCTATTCTGTCAAACTATAAAGTTCTAAAGCCAAAAATGTCAAAGTCATGGATCAGCAAATTTTTTCCCCTGGGAAAAAATTCGCTGATCCAAAAAAAAAAAAATACAAATAAAATGAGGTGGGGGGGCTTCACCCCCCTCACCTCCCGATGTGGGGGGCACCCTCCCAACTTAAACATACCAACTCGAGATTGCACCACAGTGGAGAAAACAGCAAAGTCCTGAGAATGGCCCAGTGATTTTTTTCCCCTTGGAAAAAAAAATCGCTGTTCCGTGACTTCTATATTCTCAGCTTTCGAACTTTACAGTTCGACGAAAGAGCGTTCGGTCTTCTGATAGGGAACCCCACTTTTCTATGTGAACATCATCAGTTTGTGGTCATATATGAAAATGGGTGATGATATCTCTGTAATTGTACAAGAGGAGCCATTTCTCTTGTAGGTAGTTCATAGTTACATTGTTAAGGAAGTGTAGGACATGTTTTCCATTTGAAGTGTACATGAGCTAGTTTATTGTAGGGTCATAGAATTTACCTAAATGAACATATTAAGATTTGTTTTGATATCAGTTATGCCATTAAGGTAGCTATTGTGAACTGTAGGGGAAAAGAAGGATTCATATGTCTTTAATAGGCATGCAGTCCAGAAGGCCATTAAGGAACCTTGCCCAAATCTCCATTTGCCCCAAGGCACTGTCTAGTTAGGAGACATACTGACGTTCACACGGTAGGCAAATTAAGGCTGATGGAATCAAACCTTATAACACAGGAAGTAGCTCTTTAAAAGTTCATAGCCTTAGTCCTTTGCACTAACTGCCACACAAAAATACCACTGCACCAGGGAGTACCCAGATTATCTATAGCTGGCTGCAAAGTGCTGGTTGATTTTCATTGTGATGACTTGCATTTCCACGGTTTATATATTAAGGCATAAGGAATCCAGATTGATGTGGATGTTAAGGAAATAAGGAACAGGGGCACTTACAATGGGCAAGTGAGATGAAAACTGCACTAGTTTCTTGTCTTGGATATCAGCCATTTCTTCAGCATCAGAATGTATGATATCATTGTGACTCAATTCGGAACAACGATATGCAGTATTTCTTAATTAACTAATATAGTTAAAGAACAAGTTATACTCTTATTTCATATCAGTGGCCATTTTAAGTTCATAATACACGCAGTTCCCCATAGGTCTGAAAGCATGACATATGCCAAACCCAAGAACAGAAGATATGCTTTTATTGTACTGAAATCAAATCTATGTTACTATACACAGGTATATGTGTTTCAGTTGGTGGAGGGCCTTAACCTCAAGCATCTTTGTGTTAACACTCCTGGTGATGAATAAAAACCACATTAATGTTTTTCTAAGATGGAATATGCTGGGTGGATTTATTGAGTAGAACGACTCTGTCTGAAAAAATACTATGGTGGGGCATCAAATGCATTAGCTAAAATGCAAATAGCCTAGTGAGAGAGGAGCAGACCATCATTTACAAAGCAGGATGGTTTATCAGCCGTTTTATCCCAAACTAACACATATTGAATTCTCTTAGAATTACATCAACTGCTAAGCCTATTAATGAAACCTTTTATCATTTCCTTCAATTATGGCCTCATTCTAGGTGATGGCAACATACCATCACCTAGAAGGAAGTAATGGTATCTTGACATCACCTAGAATAAGGCGATGGCCAGATACCATTTAAAATCAGTCTCTTTCCGGCATCTGCCACATGCTTAGCAAGGTCAACCATACCCTTCTGCATTACCTCTTTATCTTGTCTTACATTCTACATATTGCAGTGAGCATAGGCTGTCTCCTTCCCTCAGGATGGGTGAGCTGACACTAGCTGCTCACTTCCAACCTACCTCCTTTGCACCACCAGTGCCTGTGCTGCTAATTAACACAAGTCATCTAAGATGCAGCCTAGGATTTTTGACAGGCAATCAGTGTCCTTACAGGCAAATGTATTTTCATTGCATTCCATTATCTGTGGTACATCTTCTCTTGAAGATTAAATCCATATGGTCTTGGTATATTTTCTAGATGTGTAACTGTAACAGTACTGTCACTCAATGCAATGAAGATTTACATCTACTTTTTAAGTTACTGTTTTGGTTAGATTATATCAGCTGTTGATCATTTTAAATGCTGGGTTTGTCAGCCAGATATTTATAATGAGACACAGTCAGATTTGGTGCCTTCATAGTATTTTTAAATCAGGAAAGAATATCTCCCTGATACTTAAAAAGACACACTCAGATTAGATCCATTAATAGTCTTTTTAATTCAGGAATGAATGTAGTAGAAAATATAAACCCATACTTGATTGAGTTGCATTCTGGTGTCCCAATGATCTTTCTCATTTTTCGGTTGTTCTGTGGTCCACATCAGTACCAACATTGTATAGAATGCAATATGCTTCAAAATAAAAAAAAAATGAAAAGGTGTCAGTAAAAAAACAAATTCTGTATCAGAAAGCTTCATGGTCTGTAGTGGTAGGTGACCATGGACAGTTTGTTCCATTTTAACTCTCCACCAGTGCAGTACCTGACAACAGACAACTCTGTATTGCTTAGAAAACATGGCACTCTTTTTATGTAGAAACTGCACAGCTATCTTTAGGAGGGGATAGCTGTGATTCCATTTCTCAAGACATTCAGCTATTGTTTCCTCACTATGAAGAAGTATCTGCAGGTAGTTAGAAGCAGCAGTGTTTGTTGTGGTATATAAATCAACTGAGTAATACAAGCTCATGCCCACTTTTTAACATGCAGCTAATTGATCTGGATTGCTGATAGTCCTTCAAATAACATTTCATTTTCTTGAAAAAAAAGTTCAGCTTTAACTGAAGATTTATTCCAGCCCAGTGGTTCCAACGCATTGCAGGAGTTTCCTTCAGATGGTAGTAATCATTTTTGTGAGGCCAGATCCAGAGCTGTTTACATCCCTAATACATTTTCAACTCCCCTTTTTATATACAGAATGCATCATGTCTATGAGAAATAGCCCTACAAACTTTGCCACTGATAATGTATGTGAAGTGATCATCCTTAAGTGCATATGCAAATGAACATTGCTGTCTTGGGCTTTGACCGATGTCTGTCAACACAAAATAAGATTCATACTGTATGACTGGAGAGCAAAGCACTATCTATTGGCTTCCCAAGATTTCATATAATTCACTGTCAATCCATTGTATTTCAGTGAAGTCTTACCAACAGAAATTGTATCTCGGTGAAAATTGTTGTATCCAAACACAAGCACAATGATTTCTAGTAAGGCCTAGCAAT
Source organism: Protopterus annectens (assembly GCF_019279795.1). Classification (NCBI taxonomy): domain Eukaryota; kingdom Metazoa; phylum Chordata; order Ceratodontiformes; family Protopteridae; genus Protopterus; species Protopterus annectens. The sequence continues at coordinate 1,223,131,675 of NC_056732.1, forward strand.
GCCTTTTCAGTGAACCTTCTCCTTCCTGCCTTTATGGTAACATGTTTCCACCAGCCAGACCAGTTGGCACACCTAAGATACAATTAGAATATACTTTTTAAAATGAGACAACCTTGTTATTAAGTTTATAGCCATGACTGACTAGTCTCTCTCTTCAAAAGATGAATACCAACATTTATAATTCACCAGTTGTATTTATCTTTATATAAATTCATAAATAATCAGCCACAAACTTTTAAAATTGAATAATGAAATACTTTACATAAAGAAACTGGATACAATTCTTCAAAAATGAAATATACAGGCAAACATATTCTTGCAAAGGGAAGTGTAAAAGAAAAACAGTTTTGAACAAACAGATGGTAGTAGAAAAATATAAAAAGATCATTAGTTAGCTGACCCAGCTGCCATAGCTAACTGAAAATCATTATCTGTCTATGAATTTTAAGACCATTTACCAGTTCCACACTCAGGCAAAATTTATAAATGTGAGCTCTCTTTGGGCAGCAGACAGTCTTTAATTCACTTCTGCAATCCGTGAAATATTTTTTCTCACTGCTACCAATTAGTAACATCCACTAAATACTCCAAGTGACAAAGGATAACAAAATTGTATTGTTGCACTGAACTTTTAATAAAAAGTGACATCACTTGAAAAAAATCAATAGGATCCTGCTATGTAGCAATGCTAGGAAATATGCAGTTAGCACAGTCCTTCTGGGCAAAGGAATCGTAGCTCCTCATTCTCAGCTCATAGGTTCATAGGTTGGTACTAGGCTATCTGCCCGAAGGCATTTATAAGCCTAGCCAGAATGTGTTGGCTTTCGCCACCCCCTTAGATTAGATCCCTGTGCATCTATCCAGCAGAGCCACTGAAGTGATCCCCGAGGTAAACATTTTGTTTCCCATCCACTCGTCAAGGTTTCCTTTGAAGAGTGTTAGTGAGGAGCTCTGCCTAATGTAGATTGGGATCTTGTTCAAAAGCATGGGAAGTCTCTGGGACAGGAATCTATCGCTCCAGCACGTCCTATTTATTGTTGTGGTGAGGTTTAGATCCCTAGAGCATGTGGCACGAGGGGATAAGGTTTTCTTTAGGTGGAGCATGTCCATCAATTCTGGGTTGAACATGGCCTTGTATGTCAGGCAGAGATCATCTCTGAGTAGGCGGTATGCAACTGAGTACAACTGGGGTTTCTTCAGTCGAGCTGCATAGGGCATCTGTTTGAGGCCAGTGATCCTCTTGGTGAGGTACTTCTGTGGTCTTTCTAGCTGTTGCAGGTGTCTTGTAAGGTACATCCCAAATGGGGCATTGTACTCTATGATGAGTCTGATGAGTGATGAGTAGAGGGGCACAATGACCTCTTTTGATCTGGAAGTGAACCCTTTTGTGATTAGGTGGGCCACGTAGAAGGATTTTCTAACCACTTTGTTAATGTGATTATCAAAGGTGAGATTACTATCTACTTGGGTCCCCAGATCCCTTATTACATCTTCCGTATTTAGGGGACTACCACCTATGTGGTAGTTTGTGGATACTTTGTTTTTCCCAAAGGGGATGACTATGTACTTTTTAACATTTAGCTTGCGGTCATGATTTTGATGTCAGGTATCCGTCTCAGTGAGACCCTTTCGGAGGATGTCTGTGTCAGCCGGAGAGTCAATTATAGCCCCTAGTTTGCAGTCGTCTGCGAACTTGGTCAGCCATAGTCCTCCTGTGCTTGCCTGTACCTCTGAGAAGTATATGCCGAACAGGGGGTTCCTAGGACTGAGCCCTGGGGAACGCCACTTGTAATCGGTTTAGAGTCAGACCTAGCTCCTGCAACTCTCACCATGTGGATTCTGTCCGTGAGCCAGTTGGCAGCCCATCTTGTGACATAGGAGTTTATGTTCAGGCTGGTGAGCTTGTCTATAATACCAGAATGGGGAATGGTGTCGAAGAACTTAGCGAGGTCTAGGTAGGCTGCGTGTACCACTTTTCCCCCGTCTATAGTCTTGGTAACTGTCTCAAAGAAGGCCACCAGGTTTAGGAGGCATGATCTGCCCTTAACAAAGCCAAACTGGGTAGGGTCCAATGTTTGGAGGTTCCCAATGTCTCTGTTAATGAGTTCCATGATGATGTGCTCCATAGCCTAGCAGACCAAGCTAGTCAGGCTTATAGGGTGATAGTTCCTGTGGTCTGTTGTGGCTCCATCTTTGTGGAGCGGAATAATTGTTGCTGTGCACCACTCTATGGGTATGTAGCCTGTGGGGAGGCTGAGTTTGAACAGTGTGTTTAGGTGAGGGGTTTGTTCATCTTTGAGCTTGTGTAGGATGCAGCCTGGGACACCATCCGGTCCCATTGATACTGTGTTTTTTGGCTTTGGAGAGGGCTGTTTTACCTGAGTGTCTGTGATTTCAGGGACTCTACATTCTTCTGGTATGGTTATGGGCCCTTTTGGGGGTGGAGGGGGTGAAGTTTGCGCTGAACCTGTCTGCCAGGATGTTGGCGATATCGGTTGGTTCAGTGTATTGTGTGCCATTCTGCACTAACTCTGAGCAGATCTGAGCATTTCCACTTAGATTCTTGACATAGCTAAAGAATGCCTTGTGGTTATCTGTGGAGTCCTTGGCAATTTTTCTTTCAAAGCTCGCTTTGGATGATTTTATGAGGGATCGGAGTTTCTTGCTGATACTGATCAGGGATGTCTTCCCTTCATGGGATTTTACTCTTTTCTGTACTAGTTTCCTCCTTCTATTGTACAGCTTGTTTATGGCAGGAGTCCACCAGACTGGTTTCCTTTTCTTGGAGGAGTGAGTCTTGGTTTTGCTTGGGATGGCATGATCCATGCATTCTTGTAGCTGCCCATAGAATGCATTAGTAAAAGATTTTGCAGTGGACAGTGTTATCCTTCAGCATGGGGGCTTTGAAACTTTTCACCTCGGTCTTAAGTAAGGTGAAGTTTGCTTTTGAAAAGTTTTTCACAGTGGTTTTCTTGTCCAGGTAGGGGCGGAATATGGATATCCAAAGTGATTTATTTATGGTCAGATCTAACCTGTGAGGGGTTGACCTCTGGTGTGGAACACGGGTCGCCCATGTTGGTGATGACCAGGTCCAATATGTTGTCACCTCTGGTGGGAGTGTTGACCAGTTGAACCAGGGTGTTTGAGTTTATAAATTCTAGGAAAAGTTGGGCAAGCCAGTTAGTACTTGAGTAGTTCTCCCAGTTAATGTTTGGGTAATTGAAATCACCCAATATTAGGGTGTTTGGTAGGACCTTTATGTTTCCCAGTGTTTCCAGAAATGCGGAATGTGGGTCCTGGGACATGGTGGGTGATCTGTAGCAAGCTACAATTTGAATTGCAGTTTTGCCCATTGTTAGTTGCACGAGAATGATCTCTGAAGCATCGTGCTGTGCCACTAACCTGAAGGTGTAGGTATCCTTGATGAATATGGATACGCACCCGCCTTTTGTATTTCGGTTTAGGTTCTGTGGCCAAAATGTATGGTATGAGTTGTAGCCTGGTAGTGCTGGGGTGCTCTCTAGAGCCTTAAACCAGGTTTCTGTTACTGCACATATATCAATTTTCTCCATACTGAGGAGTACCTCAAATGCATGTATTTTGAGGTTTAGACTTCTGGCATTGAGTAGCATTACCCTCAGTTTTGCGTTACTTATGCTATTTACAGCAGTGGGTTTGTCTTTTGAGCCTTGCCTAAAAAAGGCACTATGAGGTGGCAAGAGCCTTGGCCAGTATTCAAAAGCCTAAGGGTGACAGGTGGAAGCCATCTCTAGCGAAGCAGCGTAGCTTGTCGAGCATGTCATCCCAGGCGGACAGACACTGGATCCCCTTTGAATGACACCAGAAACTTAGCCAATTGTTGAAATCAAGAATTTTTTCTTTATACCGTGGTATCATTCTTGGTGAGGGCAGGATGCTACTCAGGGTCAGGGTCATACCGGCGTGGGCTACGTGATCAGAGAGCTCTTCCATGTCTCTTTTCATGTAATCCAGGGAGGTATGGCTCAGGTCATTCACACCAATATGGTCAGTGACAGTCATATTTGTACTTGTTCTGGAGTGACCTGAGTGCTTGTGTTATGTGGCGGATCGTGGCACCTGACAGGCAGCTAACAGTAACCTTCTCCTTATTCAGTCTAGTGAGTGGGACGTCAATGTACCTGACTATAGAATCACCTATTACTAGTATGTTGGGTATGTTATTTTGCCTTAAGGGGTGTGATTGCATAGCACACTGGTTTTGTGAAGTATGTGTTTCATGGTTTGTGTTGGGGGGGGTTGCTTGGATGTTTGCTTTGGAGGTCTCTGTCGGTTTTGCAGATTTTTATTTAGAGCCTCCGAGTATGTTTTTATGTATTTATGTGTGCTTTTTGCCGGTGCTGGTTTAATGGGTCTGTGTAAGACTGGTGGTGTGATGCAAGTATTTCCCTTCTCCTCTTGACTGTCTGATCAAGTCTTGGGTTGAGAGAGCGTAGTCTCTAGTTTGGCTGTATAACTGCATCTCTCGTATGTATTAGTGTTTGGTTGTAGGAGGAGGGGGTTGTCTGTGTACATGAGGCAGTTATAACATTGCCTCAAAATGCCCAGATTCACCAGTTGGACTGGAGAGTACACATGAAACTGCCCTTTGGACTTGCCTGGATAGGTACAGTGAACTGTTTTACTGGATGGCTGGTAAGGTCGAATAGAGAGCCTTGGTCTTCTGTACAGTACAGGAGGGTCTAGTGCTAGGGTTTATAAGTGCTTGCTATAACTTTTGAGCAAGTGCCGGGCTGAGAAATGAATGGCTTGAGTGTTTAAATTGAAAGTTTGTCTAGTTCCAAGGGAAAAATTGAAGAGGAGACTTTGTGGAGCCAGGAATAGTTTTACCCTAGTTAACCGGCGCTGCCCGGCACACAAAACCAGGCAAATACGGTATTTACAGCAGGGAAATGAAAGAGATAGAAATTAGCCTAAAATGGCCAATAAACTGTTAATTTCTGGGCTGAAACCACTCCTCCAGGGACAGATAGGCTGCTAAAAGCTCCCCTCTCTCACAGGTGAACAGAGAAACTTCCTTCTATCCAAGTAAGGTATGGGCAAACATAAAGATTTGTAACACAGCCCTGAGTTCAGCACTAACCTGAAAACAGGACTATACCAGCTTAGAAAGCCAGGAAGCAAGTAAATATATAATTTTTTGTTTTTGTTTTTTTTTTTTTGTTTTTGTTTTTTTTTTCAGAAAATAAAGCAGATACTCTCAAAAAAACAGTTTAAAAGCACAGAAAAGGATACTTATTGTTATATATCGCAGACCAGAGTTGTAGTCAATTCCCCTAGTAATAAAGTAGGAAGAAACACAAATACAGTAAAAGCAGATGAATAAAGTGCAATTTATATATATATATATATATATATATATATATATATATATATATATATATATATATATATTTATAGCTATATATATATATATATATATATATATATATATATATATATATATATATAAAATTAACCGCACTCAAAAAAAAAAAAAAATTGAACGAAGAGAAGAAATTTTAACTAAGAAATGAACTTCGTGACAATAACAGCATTCAAAAAATAGTAAATCACACCAACAACTCTTGTAGAACTTTAGCGCTTTCGTCTTATTTATTATCAAGACTTCTTCAGAAAGACATGTTTCATAAGTATGAGCAACCATTTTCACTTCCTTTAAATACATTAGTTCTAGCAGGCCATTTAAATTAACAACAGTTCCTTTCCAATAGTAAAAAGGACTGGGTGTCAAGTTTCCCCCTTCCAATTTCCACAGATATGTATGGAATCAGAGGGGTCCTCACCAACAACTGGGACATCTTGGGAGGAGAAAAAGGTCTGACAAAGTTACTTGGGACATCCTCAAACTTCTGTTTCAAATGAACCTCTTCTTTTGGTGGTGCATTCGAGAGGAATAAAAGCCCATCCCCACAGAGCGAAGTATCGAAAGAACCTGGAATGTCTGACTGCGGCAAGTGTGTCGCCTGTGTACACATACAAAAAGACAACAACGTCACCTTCCCGCACTGCAACAGAACTGTCAGTCTACATGACCACTGTGACTGCAACACAAAAAATGTAGTCTACTGTGTTTTCTGCGAACACTGTGGGAATTTCTATATTGGCAAAACGAACAGGAATCTAAGTAGCCATATTAAAGAACACACTGCAGCAATACACAAACAGCACAGTTTGAATGCCTTGGCTAAACACAGTGCTATTTGTCCAAACTTCACAGGATTCAAATTCACAGCACTGGAAAAAATAAAAGAATTTGTCGGGGACATGGACACATTCCTGCAAGTCCGGGAATTAAAATGGCAGATAGAACTGAGAGCTGATGTCTATCCAGGTCTTAACGAGACACTGAACATTAAATGTGCACTTAAATGGTATAGAAATTGAAATGTGATAGGGTTTGAAGAATTGTGCAAGAGGGTTTGAAGAATTGTGCAAGTGGATTTAATGTGTTTATGGATTTACAACTGTGCAAGTGAATATAATGTGTTTCCTCTCTCTCTCTCTGACTTTTGACTCCCCCATACCCCCTACACACATGTTCCCAGTCACCAGGCTAGCCCCCGCTGACCCCACCAACTACCCCCCCGGTCTCACTTTTCACGCAGCCATTCAAGGGGTGATACCATCCGAACCAGCCCACGGGTGGTACCATCCGCACTGACGCACTGACAGTCTTCTGGGACACTCTGTTATTCATATGCTCCACACTCCTTGTCATGGGTGGCCCCCTAACAGCCCCGCCTCAAGTCCGCACCGCATTCCTCCCACTCCCCCATCAGGTGGCATACCCACACATTTCTCTACACACACACTGATACCAAAGCATAGTAGGACTCTCTAACTGACTCCTCCACCTTCCTCCGTTCCCTACTTTACTTACCTTTGGAGGCAAAGACTCAAAAGTTATGTGTTTATATTAGAATCATCACAGCATGACTCTCATCCTTCCCGGTTCCCCCATTTTTTTTTTTTTTTTCTTTGCTTTTTCACACAATCCCTTTTTGCACACAATCCCTTTTTGCACATGATTCCTTTTAGGATGCACATGACACCACAAGGCTATTACTGTCTGACCAATTTACCTTATGTAACTGCGATTGTAATGTTAATGAAAATGCACACAGCACCCTGCTTGTTCACACTTTACTACTGGAAAGGAACTGTTGTTAATTTAAATGGCCTGCTAGAACTAATGTATTTAAAGGAAGTGAAAATGGTTGCTCATACTTATGAAACATGTCTTTCTGAAGAAGTCTTGATAATAAATAAGACAAAAGCGCTAAAGTTCTACATGAGTTGTTGGTGTGATTTACTATTTTTTGAATGCTGTTATTGTCACGAAGTTCATTTCTTAATATATATATATATATATATATATATATATATATATATATATATATATATATTTATATATAAACAATAGAAAAGAAACAAACTGACTTAAACAAGTTACCCAATTAACCAGAAAAAAGCTCAAAACTGAGCCCTGTTCCAGCAGTCTTCAATTAGGCACGTTCTAACTGCATACAGTAAAAGCAGATGAATAAAGTGCAATTTATATATATATATATATATATATATATATATATATATATATATATATATATATATGTATATATAAACAATAGAAAATGAACAAACTGACTTAAACAAGTTACCCAATTAATCAGAAAAAAGCTCAAAACTGAGCCCTGTTCCAGCAGTCGTCAATCAGACACGTTCTATCTGCATACCGCTGCTTACTAGGGTGCAGGGGAACCTTCTCCAAAAAAAGATGGCCTGGATCAATGCTCAAGTTATACAAACAAAGCTAATTTCAGCAGACCTGAATTTGGTCTATGCTACAACAAAAAGGCGCACCAATTTCAGAAAGAACAGTTCAAATAAGCAGTCACAATAAGCCTGTGACCAGAAATTCCCAGCTCAGAAGGGCAGAATCCAGCCTCTCCTCCCACAAGAGTGCAGACCACAAACCTTCTTAATGTAGAATAACTGGCCTGAAGCCCAAGTGCTTCAGCCAGAACTAATACACTTTTAGAATAGCAGACATTGGGCCTTTAATCAGCAATTCCCAGCTTAGAAGGATGTAAGCTACCTGTCCTGCCACAACAGTGCAGACGACAAGCCTTCTTAATGTAAAACAGCCTGTATGAAGCCCAAGTGCTTAAACCAAAAGACTTAGAATAACAGTTACAATTTAATCAGGCTACAAAAAAGCAGTAATAAATGCAGCAGAATAAATAAAACTGAGTACTTTTAAGAAAAGCAAAATAAAGTAGGAGGAACACAAATACAGTAAAAGCAAATGAATAAAGTGCAAACATTTTTAAGTGCAAGAAGAGAGGAAGGAAGAACCTAAGTGGGCTGGTCTTCTCAAATCTTCTCTCTGTATTAAGTAGAGTGAACACTAGATTCAGAATATGATGTATCTGGACTCAGATAAGTGAGCAAATGAGATGGACCCAGGAGGAGTGTTCTAATACAGACTTACAGGAAGGGAGGGCAATTCCAGAGCCACCAACACTAATACCAACACAGGAACAGGGAGAGAGGGTGGTGAACTAACTGCAGAGAGACACACAGCACACTGTTCAGAAACACACAATTAGGAAACAGAAAAAATGAAAATATAGTACTTTTAAAACTGCAAGTTTGTACTTAACAAAAGACTAAAATTCACTACTGCAAGTTTCACTTAGCTTCAGCTTGTAATGCAGATGTTTGTACCCAAGCAAGTCTCTCAGGAGTTGAGCATAAAATGATTTCTCAAACTTTGTGGCTAGCACTTAAAGTACAGAGGAATCCCTCTAGGCTATTAAATATCCGATAACAAAGAAGTGAAAACACCACCCGCTCTTATAGCAAAATAACTGCAGAGAGACACACAGCACACTGTTCAGAAACACACAATTAGGAGACAGAAAAAATGAAAATATAGTACTTTTAAAACTGCAAGTTTGTACTTAACAGAAGACTAAAACTCACTACTGCAAGTTTCACTTAGCTTCAGCTAGGTTGAAGGCCCTTCAGCTGGGCCATTATTTTGAATTCAAATTGCATTTTCCAAAGAAACATTTTGTTCATAACCATAAAATTACAAAGTAATCAATGTGCTTTCGTTATGCACTGGAAATAACAGTGTAAGGATATCTGCACTCTTCAGACATGTGTGTATGTTTGAAACTGTTATTCTTTTCAATATGCTTTCTAACTTTTTTCCTGAAAAAAAAAAAAAAAAAAAAAACAACTGTAGGTCTTATACATTTTTCACATTCTGTTGTATCTTTTCATGAAAAATAAAATCTGCTACAGACTTTGTATAGCTTTTCACAGTTGCTTAAAAAGAAATTACAAGGGAAAGCAGCTTTTTGTATGCTATCAGATTCCTCTGCTTGAAACATCTTTCTTGAAGCTACAGAAATAAAGGTTCATTCTATCTTTGTCTCCAGCACACAGTATAGCTGTCTATAGCTATAGAAAACTGAAGATGAAATTCTCGGGACCACAATAACGAAACATAGAATTCCAAATCACATCTATGTTCCCATGGCAAGGAATCACTTGCCCAAAACTACAGTAAAACACCCCGCAATATCTAAACCCATCTAGGTGGGGGAGCTACTCCCCCACCCCTCCCCAATGTGGGAGGGCTGCACCCGCCCAAACTAAATATACCAACTCTGGGATTGCACTACAGTTAGGAAAGGGTATTATCCCACATTGTGCAAGTGTTTCCTTGCCCTGGGAAAACAGATCCAATTCAGTATTCTGAGTTTAGTTATTGTGGTCTCGAGCATTTTGCCTTCAGTTTTCTGGCTTTTTGGTAATGTAAAGTAGACCTATACATACATATATATATATATATATATATATATATATATATATATATATATATATATATATTAATATTTATATGACATATATGTGTATGTATAAATATTTATGTATATAGAGAGAACGAGACAAAAAAGCAGAGAGCAGCACTGGCATCTGCTTCCTTGGTAAATGTCTATTTAATGGGAAAGCTGCTCAGTCAGCATAAGAGGGACAAAAGTGGCATTGTGAAAGATGTGTATAATTTAGCTCCATGTATGAAAGCTCAGAATATTTTACTTTTGAAAGGCTGGTACAAAAAAAGGTTGCCTCATAGGCCTCACTGGTTTTCGATTGAAGCCAGGTACATAAAAAATACTCATCGAAGTTTTGTACAAGTCTGTCAGCCTTTATCAGGTGGTCTTAAATGATCGCTGAGTATCTGAACCATAAACACAGCCATAATTACACTTGAAATTAGTTCTGATAATAGCAATAACTCACAGCAGGGGTGGGAGTTTGGGTGTAAGGTTTACTTCAGACTGGACAGGTTTGATTGACAAATCTCAGCAGATTCAATAATTCAGTAATCACCAGAAGAATTTCCTTTTTCCACTTTCCTGTAATTGTTTTGCCTCCCAATAGTTAAGAAACAGCAAAGGAGGGAGCACTCATCATTTTTATGCAAGTCATAATTGAATAATTATACAAAATTAGTGTCCTTGATATAACACATTTATTGGTAAACATTTTTAATGAGTTGTTTGATCACAGATCATAGAAAGTAATGCAGTTAGTATTTACATAACTTGAAAACTAAGTTATACTTGTGAGATGATTTAATAAAGGAGGTATAGTGCATTCAATTAAACAATTTATTTTAGCAATGTTTTGGTTCTATGTCCAGACTACGCATCAACTTACTAATGTATATGTTT
>NC_056732.1:1223144967-1223217467 GCF_019279795.1 Protopterus annectens
CAACTGTCTCATGTACACAGACAGCCCTCTCCTCCTACTACCCAACATTACAACCTGCAAGAGATGCACTTACTTAGAAAAACTGGAAGCAAAGCTCTCTCTCCAGCCAACATTGTGCTAGACAGTCAAGATGATAAGGTTAACACCTGCACTACATCTCAAGCAACACATAGCACTTCAAAACCCACACCATCAACACCCACACATAGCAACACTAAACCCACATATGCAGAGGCCTATAACATTAACCTGCCCAAGCAACAAGGACCTCCGAAGCTGAAACGCAAACAAACACCAGTCACAACCAAAGTGAGACATAGTTCACAACACCAGTGTGCCACCCAACAACAGCCCCTAAGGCAAGACAATTTACTCAACACTTTAGTCACAGGTGACTCTATAGTCAGGCACACTGATGTCCCACTCACCAGGCTGAACAAGGAGAAAATTACAGTCAGCTGCCTGTCGGGTGCCAGGATCTGCCACATAATGCACGCACTCAAGTCACTCCACAACAAGTACAAATACGACTCTGTCATCGTCCATGTTGGAGTGAACGACCTGAGACATAACTCCCTGGACTACATGAAAAGAGACATGGATGAGCTCTCAGATCATGTGACTCAGGCAGGTATGACCCTAGCCCTGAGTAGCATCCTGCTTTCGCCCAGAATGATACCACAGTATAAGGACAAAATGATTGACTTCAACAATTGGCTAAGCTTCTGGTGTCATTCAAAGGGGATCCAGTATCTGTCTGCCTGGGACGAAATGATCAACAAACCACGATGCTTTGCTAGAGATGGTCTGCACCTGTCACCCCTGGGATTCAGGTTACTGGCTAAAGCTCTCATCACCCCTATAGTGCCTTTTTTAGGCAAGGTTCAAAGGACAAAACCACCACTGTAACAGATACAAGCATGCAAAATCTGAAGGTAATGCTACTCAATACTAGAAGTCTTAACCTCAAAATGCACTCTCTCGAGGCACTCCTAAAAATGGAGGACATCAATATCTGTGCAGTAACTGAGAACTGGTTCAAGGCTCCAGAGAGCACCTGTGCAATACCAGGCTACAACTCTTACCACACTTTTCGGCCACCAAACCAAGACCGAAACACTACAGGTGGAGGAGTGTCTATATTCATCAAGGATATTCACACCTCCAGGCTAATTGCCCAACACAATGTATCTGAAATTCTCCAGGTGCAACTAACACTAGGTAAGACTGCAATCCAAACTGTATCTTGCTACAGATCCCCCACTATGCCCCAAGATTCTCACTACACCTTTCTAAACATACTGGAAAATAATAAGATACAACCAAACACCCTAATACTGGGTGATTTCAACTACCCTGCCATTTACTGGGAAAACTACTCAGGTACCAACACCTTTTCCCAACGGTTCTTGGAATTCATAAATTCCAATGCCCTGGATCAACTAATCCATTGTCCCACCAGGAGATCCAATATCCTAGACCTGGTCATTACCAACATGGGAGACAGAAGCTCCACACCAGTGGTCACCCCCTCTTTGGTTAGGTCTGACCATAAGCAAATCACCCTTGACATCCACATCCCACCCTCATCCCCCAGTAAGGAAACCTCTGTAAAAAACTTCTCCAAAGCCAGCTTCATGCTACTCAAGTCAGAAGTGACAAACTTCATGACACCCATGTAGATAGGAGCTGAAAGTTCAACTGCTGAATCCCACACTAAGCACTGTACGAGCACATCCACTCGTGCATGAATCGTGCCATCCCAAATAGAACCAAGACACTCTCCTCCAAAAAAAGAAGCCAATCTTGTGGTCCCCTTCCATAAACAAACTATACAACAGAAGAAAGAAACTGTTGCAGTAAAGAAGAAAATTCCAGGATGCAAAAAACTCCCTTACTAGCCTCAGTAAGAAGCTGAGATCCCTCATAAAATCCTCTAAAGCTAGTTACAAAAATAAAATTGGCAAAAATTCCAAAGACAGCCACAAGGCATTCTATAGTTATGTCAAGAATCTAAATGGCAATGCTCAGAAGAATCTAAATGGCAATGCGCAGATATGCTCTGAGCTACAACAGAATGGCAATAAATATACTGATCCCAAGGATATTGCCAATATCCTGGCAGATCGATTTAGTGCAAACGTCACCCCCCTCTCACCCCCTAAAGGGCCCATCTCAATAGCAAAAGATTTCCACATTCTGGTAATCACGGCTACACAGGTAGAAACTGCACTCTCCAAAGCTAAGAATACAGCATACATAGGACCAGATGACATCCTGGGCTGTGTACTACATGAGCTACAAAATTAACTGGCACCTCAACTAAGTGTCATATTTAATCATAGCCTCACCTTAGGCTTCATGCCCACTGAGTGGCGCACAGCTACAGTTATCCCACTCCACAAGAGGGGATCCACCTCGGATCCCAGGAACTACCAACCCATCAGTCTGACGAGCCTGATCTGCAAAGGTATGGAACGCATTATCATGGAACTTATCAACAAAGACATTGGCAACCTTCAAACATAGGACCCCACCCAGTTTGGGTACGGGAAGGGCCGATCTTGTCTCCTGAACCTGACTGACTTCTTTAAATCAGTCTCCAGAGCTGTGGATGAGAGTAAGGCGGTCCACACAGCCTATCTGGACCTCGGTAAGGCCTTCGACACCATCCCCCACTCTGGAATCATAGATAAACTTACTAAGCTGGGTATAAATCCCTTCATCACTCGATGGGTTGCCAACTGGCTTACTGATAGAACCCACACTGTAAAAGTAGCCGACTCCAAATCCAGCTCCAGACAAGTGACAAGTGGAGTACCTCAGGGTTCAGTCATGGGACCGCTCTTGTTTGGCATCTACTTCTCTGAAGGACAGGCCAACACTAAGGGACTCTGGCTAACAAAGTTCGCAGATGACTGCAAACTGGGAGCCATTACTGAATCCCCAAATGATGTGGATATTCTACAAAAGGGCATTACAAAAACAGATGCTTGGTGCCAGAGCCATGGGCTCAAGCTTAATGCCAAGAAATGTATAGTTATCCCCTTTTGGAAAAACCATCTACCCATGAATTACCACATAGGTGGCAATACACTAAACACCGAAAGTGTGATGAGAGACTTAGGGACATAGCTGGACAGTGGTCTCACCTTCAACAACCACATTGGCAGAACAGTCAGGAAATCCTTCTATGTGGCAAACCTCATCACCAAGGGTTTTTCATCCAGAAAAAAGAAGGTTATTTTCCCACTGTACTCATCCTTCATTAGACCCATTATAGAGTACAATGCCCCATTTGGTATGTACCTCACAAGACATCTGCAACAGCTAGAAAGGCAGCAGAAATACCTCACTAAAATAATCACAGGCCTAAAGCAGATGCCCTATCCTAACCATCTAAAAAAACTCCAGCTATACTCTGTGGCATATCATCTACTCAGAGGCGATCTCTGCTTAACATACAAGGCCATGTCAAACCCTGAGCTGTTGGACATGCTCCACTTAAAGAAATCCCAATCCCTCAGAGCCACACCCTCCAGGGATCTAAACCTTGTCATCAGAATGAGCAAAACCTGCTGGAGGGATAGGTTCCTGACCCAGACACTCCCCATACTCTGGAATAGACTGCCCATACATGTCAAGCAGAGTGCCTCCTTGGTGCTCTTCAAAAGGAACTTTGACGATTGTATGGGAGATAGGAAATTCACCCCGGGGATCACGTCATTCGCCCTGCTAGACAGGGGTCCAGGGAAGTAAATATTGTGGAAAGAAATATCCAGGGAATTGTGATGGCTAGGCTTGTATAGGCCCTAGGGCTGCTAGCCTAGTACCAACCTATGAACGTATGAATTTATTTATATATATATATATATATATATATATATATATATATATATATATATATATATATATATATATATATGGTTCCCCTTCATATGATCGAATTTCTCTAAACTCGAAAGTCATAAACTCGAAACCAGAATCTCGAATTTAGAGAAACTCGAACATATGAAAGGAAAAAATAACACTTTTCAAATGCTTTCACAAGGGCCCCCCTGCACCCCCCACACCCCCCTACTTAAATATACCTACTCCGAGATCTCACTATAGTGAAGGAAAGGGAAATCTCCCATTCCGTGCTATACGCGTAAGCGCAAAAAGGAACATTTTCCATTCCTCCGCTATAGTGCTGTCACGGAACATTCACATTTAAACTGCTAGGGTACAGGGGGACCTGGCCCCCTGCAATAAGGTAAGTTAACGTTTTATTTTTTTAAACCTAAGGCTCCCATTCACAATTTCAAGTGAATGGAAGTTCGAGATTCTGGTCTCGAGATTATGAATTTCGAGATTCCATCCATTCGATCTTGTGAAGGGGACTATACATATATATACATATATATATATATATATATATATATATATATATATATATGTGTATATATCTATATATATATCTATATATATATATATATATATATATATATATATATATATATGTGTGTGTGTGTGTGTGTGTGTGTGTATGGGTCGACTTTCAAATCCTCACTCTCATATGATTGACTGTTAGAATCCTGAGATGAAAATCATGAAACTGCAGAAACCCAAATGTCGAATTTTTACTAGGTAAGTAAACACTTGCCCAACATGCCTTTTTCTCCACTGTAGTGCGATCCCAGACTTGGTATATATAGTTAGGAGGGGTGTGGGGGCATTCCCCACCTTACCTAGGTGGGTTTTTCTTACCTTGCAGTGTGATTTCTGTTTACATTTGGACAACTGGTCAATACAGAGACTGGTAATTGACTACATATGGGTCATCAGACAACCCTGTGACATGCTTTAATTTACTGACCTCTTGCATCTTATTGTCTGACATGTTTTCCCTTTCAAATACTTAGAAAGTCACTGCAGGGGTCATATTGCCATATTTAGCACTTACATGTGAACAGGTGAGAGAATGTTTAACTGTAAAGTAGGATGTTTCATGCACAGCTTTAGTGTCATTGTCTTCTGTAGGACTGAAGATGTGAATGTGGCTGTCACAGCATACCTGTTGCTGTAATACCAGGTTGAGCTGAGAATCAGAGTTGCTGATGTTCAGTATGGAGCAGTGTTAGATGTGTAACATTGCTGTGCCATGTACACTGGACTGCTGTAGCACTTTGCATTATGGTAAACATGTCAACAAGTGTGAGACTTTAGCTGTGGAGATGCACGGCAGACTGTATGCAACAGGCCATTTTGGATGCAATAATAACAATGATAGTTTGAGATATTTTTCTTGGATTTTGTCCCTTTTTCAGCTAATTTAATTGTTGATGGTATATTTTAATATTACCACAGTTTACAGTATCTGTCATGTCTGCAACATTGTGGATATGTGCTACTGTGAACAAAGTGACTGATGTTATAAATGTTGTGGGTGATACTCTCATAAAACAAACACAAATCTGGAGGGATAGTGTCATGTTATTGCCCATATAACTGCAGAACTTGAAGGCAGTGACCACAATATGGATTTACTGTTTCATGATGTCCATGAGTGATATGAGTGACAGTATTTGCACTTAGTATATCTGCCAATATCCTTTGCTCAGCAAAAAAGACACAATGCATAAATATCACACTAATGCTAGGACATCTTTTTAATCTTTAGAGTTGTTTTGGAGCTTTTGCAGCCTAACTGACTTACAGGCTCTGTTTTCTACATCAGTGTTTACTACCTTTACTCTGACATTAACATGGGGTGGCACAGGTCACCACACGAGTCAGTAGTTTCATACCTTCTCCTCAGATTTACAGGTGTTCACCAACTGCTGTTATTGTCTCCACACAGCCTGACAGTTGCCAATGAGATTGCTACAGGGCATTCAGTTATGGTAAATGTTTGCCATTTTCTGCAGCACAGCTGGGGTATCTCAGTTGTGTGATTGTTGCTATGGTTTCAGCTAGCAGAAAAGGCAAAGTCAGTCTCACTTATAGCATGGTGGCTACTGTATGTCATGCGATGGGGAGCATGATGATGGACTACTGATGTAATTCATATGCTCTGTCCTCTTCTGCAAGTGACATTTCTTTTTTATTTTTTTCCAGGCATGATGAAATGATAACAGTTCTGATCTCTTGCTCATATACATGAACAATCGTGCCAGTCAACTATTTTTCCTGATCATCATGCATCACATAGTCATCCATAAAACTGACTGATTAGCATGCATTTTCATCAGACAAAGAGACGCTTGAGGAGACTAGTTGCCATAATAGTTGAGGTCTTTGCCTCCCATGCATAAGGTACAAGATTTGATCCTGATCTCTGGCCATTTCCCATTTGTAGGTTGCATATTCTGTCAGTGACTCTATGGGGTTCCTCCCACCTCTGAAAAATATGCTAAGTGGTTCCATCTTAAATTCACCAAAAAGAATAAAGCTTTGGGCAGCAGCATAGACTCTACAAGTATAAACCAACACCTTTGGGATTTACTGTGTGCAGTATCCTCATGATAGGAGAACACATATCACAGAGTGCATGCCGTGGCAGGGTTAGCCACTAGATGGTGTAAAATTTGGCTGTAGGTGATTTTATAATATTGACTAATGTCTCCAAATTGATATTTGCCAGTGATAAATGGGTTGAGGGCCCAGTCTTCTCCAATCTACTCCAGGGACCTATGCTAATGGTAGGAGGGGGGTGTATGTGAAGGAGTATTGACCAATGTGTGCTCACTATAAAGCTCAACAGCCCTGGGCCAATTAGCTACTGGCTGGTCTGTGTCCAGTTGCCCAGCTTGGAATAGCTCTGTTCAGTGAAAGCTGGACATAAAACCAATCATACCTACTAAACATGAATTAAGAATTGTTACACCTAATGTAGGTTCATTGACATGATGGTAAGAAGTAGGCTGGACATCCTATGTATCCAGGAGACAAGAGAGAAGGACAGTGCAGCAAAGACACTTGGCGAGGGATCCAGAGTCTACTACTCAGGCAGAGGACAGCCTGGAAATGATGTGGGAAATGTGGTGAGGGAGATGCTTCAGGAGACAGTGAGGGATGTTATCAGAACTAGTGACATACTCACAGCAATCAGACTCCATCCTAATAACAGCACAGCATTCAGACTCCACCCCAATAAAAGCACAGTATTCAGACTCCATCCTAATTACAGCACAGTAGTCAGACTCCATCCTAATAACAGCACAATATTCAAACTCCATCCTAATAATAGCACAGTATTCAGACTCCATCCTAATAACAGCACAGTATTCAGACTCCATCCTAATAACAGCACAGCATTCAGACTCCATCCTAATAACAGCACTGTATTCAGACTCCATCCTAATAACAGCACAGTAGTCAGACTCCATCCTAATAACAGCACAATATTCAAACTCCATCCTAATAATAGCACAGTATTCAGACTCCATCCTAATAACAGCACAGTAGTCAGACTCCATCCTAATAACAGCACAGTATTCAAACTCCATCCTAATAATAGCACAGTATTCAGAATCCATCCTAATAACAGCACAGTAGTCAGACTCCATCCTAATAACAGCACAATATTCAAACTCCATCCTAATAATAGCACAGTATTCAGACTCCATCCTAATAACAGCACAGTATTCAGACTCCATCTTAATAACAGCACAGTATTCAGACTCCATCTTAATAACAGTGCAGTATTCAGACTCCATCCTAATAACAGCACAGTAGTCAGACTCCATCCTAATAACAGCACAATATTCAAACTCCATCCTAATAATAGCACAGTATTCAGACTCCATCCTAATAACAGCGCAGTAGTCAGACTCCATCCTAATAATAGCACAGTATTCAGACTCCATCTTAATAACAGCGCAGTATTCAGACTCCATCTTAATAACAGCGCAGTATTCAGACTCCATCCTAATAATAGCACAGTATTCAGACTCCATCCTAATAATAGCACAGTATTCAGACTCCATCCTAATAATAGCGCTGTATTCATAATCTCAGTCTATGCCCCAGGTTTGTGATAATGAGGATAAGAGTGCATTCAGACAGTAGCTGCAGAACCTACTAGATAAAGCAGGACAACATGAATTGGTGTTGGTAATGGAATGCACATACTGCAACAAGAGAGAACAGAATATAAGGGAATGCCTTCCTCCAAATGGGTGGGACAACAAGAATAAAGAAGGAATGGCCATTCTTGACTTCTGTCTGGCAAATGGCTTGATAGTAGCCAATACATGGTTCAGAAAGACAGACAATCATAAGATCACTTATAAAAGTGGCCAACATGCAACTCAGGTCGACTTCCTCCTTGTTAGGAAAGGGCACTGAGGTAGAGTCATCTCCCACAGCATAAATCACTTGTTGCCACAATCAGCTGGTCAGTGGTCAGAAAAAGCTCTAAGATCAACAGATACCAGATTGAAGACCTGAAAGTTGACTGGAGGGAAAGTACAACAGTTCAAGGAATTACTCAGGGCTCTAGCATCTCAAGAAGAGGAAGAAATAGGTAGAGCTAAAAAAGGATTGCAGAGCTTCAAAATAGCATGTGTGAGGACTGCAGAACAGATATGTGGCCAAGCCTGATATGGAAATTAGGTACATAATGAAAGCTGGTGGCAAACTGCAGAAGTCCAGGAAGTCATCAAAAGAAAGTAGTAGTAGTGCAGGAAAAAGTTGGAGACAGAAAAGACTGACCAGGTTTGGCTAACAAAGAGGCTAAGACAGCAGTTGAAATAGCAAAGGACAAGGCACCAGAGGCAGTCAACCATCTTCTGGAAAGTTAGTCAGTAGATGGCAGAAAGAAATTATATCAGGTTGCAAGGCAAAGACAAAAAGATAAAGAAGATAGTCAGACACCCTTCATAAGGGATGCTTGAAACAACTTGCTCACCGGTCCACAGAACATCAAAGGCAGATGGAAGTAGTACTTACATTAGCTTCTAACTGAAGAAAACCCCACAGAAGCTGTACTGCCCCAGACACAACCTACAGTTAGAGAAGAGAAGGAGCCCTCCATAGGAGAAGTAAAAACAGCACTAAGGAAAATGAAGTTGGGGAAAGCAGCTGACTCGGATGAGTTCAGAGCAGATATAATAAAGATGATGGGTAAGATGGAGAAAAGGATCCTGAGGGTATTCGTAGCAATGGGAGAGGAAGGACTAACCCAGATTACTGGAGAATAAGCATACTAGTGCCAGTGTTCAAGAACAAAGTTGACATTCACAAGTGCTGGCAGTACAGAGGTATCAAACTCCTGTCATATTATATTGCATGAAAGTTCTAGAGAAGGTGACTGATAAATACATAGACTCAAAGAAAGATGGGAGATGAGCAGTTTAGATTTAGACAAGGATGCAGCACAATGGGCCCAATGTTTGCAGTGAGACAGCTGAGAAGAAGCTAGAGATGAGGAAAGAGTCCAACCGGGCATTCCAAGACTTAGAGAAAGCACATGACAAGGTCCCATAAACCCTAGCAGAATTAGTGCAGCTATGTACAAGGACCCGATGATTCAAGTATGGCCAAATTTAGGCTTCAGAGAGGGGTTCCTAGTGGGAATGGGTGTGCACCAGGGTTCATCACTGAGCGCACAGCTATTCATACTGATGATGAACTACATTAGCAAACAGGTCAGAGGGGGCAGATCAACAAACTTGCTATATGCAAATTATGTGGCATTACAGGCAGACTCTGAGCAAGAACTTCATCAAAGGATAGGGGAATGGAATGCAAAACTGAAGGCACGTGGCATAAAACTGAGTACAGATAAGACAGTTGTAATGGCAGCAAATGGTGGAGTTGAGAAGTTGCTAAGAACTGAGATAGAAGGGAAACAAGTGAAACAGGATAACAGCTTCAAGTATCTGTGGGGGGGGGGTTAAGGAGAAGGCAAGGGCAATTATGAATGAAGAGGTCAAAGCTAGAATCAGACAGGCTGCAGCCAACTGGCACAGACTACCAGGTGTAGTATGTGACAGAAGAATGGCAAAGAATCTGAAAACTAAGGTGTACAAAACAGTGGTGCGACTAGTACTACTGTATGATACAGAAACCTGGACAGTTAAGGCAGAGCAGTTCAGGAAGCTAGAGGTGATGGAGATGAAGTGCCTGAGATGGGTGGTAGGATACACACCATGGGGCAGATGAAGAAATGACGACATAAGAGCAGAAGCCGAAACAGCTCCAATTGCAGAAAAGGTCAAAGAGAACAGATTACAATGGTTCAGGCACATGTGCAGAAAAGCAGAAGACAATCTGGTGAAGAAGATCACCCACCATAAAATACCCCCCATCCCTAAACTATTCATTAATCAACCACTAACCCTAACTTTTATCTTCTGCACTCTTACTGTTTATTACTTCTCCCCTCCTGGCCTTGCCAACCTGTCTTTTTCAAACATTGAGTTCCTATGTTTCAGCTTAACTTTTCTCTTCCTAAATATCTCCTCCATTTATATTGAATTAATACTTTAAGACTGTATGAATATGTTCTTTTCTCACATTGCCTAATTTTAATGATGACTTGTAAATATTTGTTACATGTTATAATATTGTTAATACTTGTCAAATAATGATTCTGACATCCTTTTGGAATACTTGCTTCTGTAATTATCTATTGTACTGTATAATGTCTTGGAGCTTTTCTCCCTGGGCCTCCACTGAAAAAGGGCTGTTTCAGCTCAGTCGTACTATTCCCAGTCAACAAATGTAAAATAAATAAATAAATAAAATAAGATTTGGGACAGACAGGAAGAAGGCAAGAGGAAACAAGGGTGTCCAGCAAAGAGGTGGGTGGTTGTTTGAGAGATCTGTGACAGTCTGGAATAAAAGTTGAAGAAGGCAGGAGAGTGGCATTGAATAGTGAGATATGGTGACAGTTGACATGATACCCCAACTCATGCAGAAAATGAGAAAAAGGGGGTTGATAATGGTGATGAAAGAGATGATTGATGAAGTGTTGCATATTTGCTGAGCTTGTGTCTGTTGGTGGCATTTCCAGTTATTATTGATAG
This sequence comes from Protopterus annectens, assembly GCF_019279795.1. Classification (NCBI taxonomy): domain Eukaryota; kingdom Metazoa; phylum Chordata; order Ceratodontiformes; family Protopteridae; genus Protopterus; species Protopterus annectens. Next base: position 1,223,155,983 of record NC_056732.1, read on the forward strand.
GTATTTTTGTAAGTTTTCATTACAATGCTCATGGTTTTGTTGCCAGTGTTTCAGTGTCATGTATTGCAGCATACAACAGCTTCCAAGAAACACAGCAACTCACTGCAGGTGTGTTGTAATACCCATCTGCAAGTCACTGCAGCTGCATCTTGATGTGTGCAAACACTCTGTGATGGCATGAATGTGATGATATGCTATACTTTGTAACCCCTCTGTCACTTTGGTGGTCCTTGCAGCAGCATCAACAGTCATGGCTCCACTAGTTGTGGTATATCACCCACAAATTGTCCATGGAACATGTGACCACTATTAAATGTGAGATACAGGATTAATGATTGCCATATGTAAGCATCATGGCTGCTTCTAATTTCCTTGGCGTGTGCATTGTGTATCTATACTGCATGGCCATACATAATTTGTACAATGACAGAATGATATTCATGCCTACTAACATATGCATAGTCATTGTCAGTGCCTGCTGCCCAAGTAATAGCATGCGTTGCATATGTGACACTTGTGATATGTTGCAGTCTGGCAACACAGAGATGTCGATACAGTAATATGCTGCACAATACAGGTATGAAACTGGTTTAGGATTCTGCTGGTTGAGGTCTGGCACCTACAGTGGTACCACCCACAGACAACTAGAAAATGTCAGCTACAAAAACAAACACCATTGTTCTCATTTTTATGTGCTAAAATGTTATATGCTCCTCATGTCCTGTACAAGCATGATTCTGCACAATTCATAATGCAGTTTAAGAGAGTACTGCTTTGAGTGGTAGAAGTTAATTGGTCATGCTTGGTTAGAAAGTTCTAGATTAGTCATGCCCTAAAATGCCTCTGTTGTTAATGATGTTAGCCACTCCATGGCTACTCAAGCATGTTCACTAGTAGGACTACAGTGTGGTCCATTATTGCCATTAGTAATGTGCCTTAACACCACTTTAAGTTTGGCTCACAAATGACATATGTCTGTATGTATAATATATCTTACATGAACAATATCACTGGTTTTATATATGCACTTACAAAGAATATAATTCATTAACATATGTTATACACACATGCACACACTGAAGTGCAAAACCATATAATCTCTGTTAGTGTTATGCATTCTGCCTTCTGCATTTCATTCCACTTTATGGCACTGAATATGTGCAACAGCCTTCTTTGGTGTACAGTCATCCAAAGCAAGGTAAGTTCTAAATGTAATACCTATCTAGAAAGTGATTTGCATGTTCAGATGCATTGCTTACATTACCACATGCTGACTTAGGTAATGTTATTATATCACACAACATATTAATTAAAAAAAGAAAGAAGTGCTCACTATGGATTATTCAGTTTGAATAAACAAATTTGTTTGTACCTGCTTTGGAAGACAGTGTTGCTCGTGGTGTGCTTGTCAGATGTCCATTCTTCATCTTGTCTGTGAAAAAAGAATACAAGTGCAATTTTCTTTAAAATGAGTAATTTAGAAAGGAACACAATGTGATGTCTATTTAGTCTTTTTTTTTCTGTATGTAATTTAATCAGAGATAGGAAAAACAACAACTGTGTGAAATTGTCAGCACAGAAAACAACTTGTCAGCCTTCCCACACCTACGTACTTCAGGCTTACTGTAAACAGTTACTTTTATCAGCAGTATGCCAACCACAGTGATCCATGGCGATATTTCATTCAGCATGGGAAGCTAGAGTAACAGCAGCACAATGTAATCTACAGCAGTAGTAAAGCTAAAGGCTTTTGAAGTTATACATCAACTTGTACACCAGCTTCCAGGCTATAGCCCATCCCACTCCATACATTCAAATATGAAACAAAATGAATAAAACCAAGAGAAGCAGAACCAAATGACCAAACCAGTACATAACAAGTATTCTTCATTCATTAAAACCAGTTAATCAATAAAAGATGTGCTCAGGAGGTGTCTTCATTTGAGTCTATGCTATTGGCTGTTTTAACTTTTAAATTGTAATTGGTTGTATTGTCTTGATGGATTTGATAAAGAGTTTTTACTCAAAAGCGCTCATCCTTTTACCATTTTAATAAAGCCTTTTATGTTGCTGTGGTGGACCAACTGTTTTTTTTTTACATTGGAATTCCCTTCAAATATGAATTTTCTGGATAGAAATAATTTTCTGTACCCAAAAAAATATCTCCTGAAATGGCAGGCCTATGCCCCAAAGCCTATTTAGCCAAGCAAGCATTCTGAAATAAATTCTTGTTTAATAAAATGTGTAATTGTATACCATGGTAGGCATGCCTTGGCATTTTTAATTTAAATTTTAGTATATCTTATTATATTAAATTAAACATACATATTTTTAAAAGTGAAGATTATGAGAATGAATTGCATCACAAATGCCTGGCTGTTCCTCTAAGCTAAAGGTGTTGATGGAAATCAGCCACTGTTCAGTCCAAACATTTTATTCTGGTGATAATACAAAGCTGGTTTCTGGAAATTTATTTTGGGAAAGTTAGATTTATGATTTGATTATTTGCACATGTTATCTGAAATGGTAAACCTGCCAAACAGTCCTGTTTTCAGTGGTGATCTGGAGAGAAAGGGTGTAGTTATGTAAGTTATAGTTAACAGTTTTAAGACAACATAGCATAAAATATTAACACAAGTAGAAGCACTTTTTTTGGTTAAACACATGCCAAAATATAGCACATGACAGTTTTTTACATTACTAAAATACAGATGCATACATAAACAAGATACAGGTCAACACCATAGTCTGTACAGGATGCAGTATAATACTAATTAAGAAATAACAACTTTTTTCTTAGGGAAATAGATTTGTCACTGGTTTGTTTATACACAATTTATATAATTAATAACAAAGGGTTTTATAAGGTACAAGGGAAGCTGTTCACAGAATTGTTTGCAACAATTGCTGTTTTCTTTTGTACACTGTATATTAGGGGGGTCATTTTGTTCTTAGAATTTAAGGTCGTAAACTGCTAGGACGGTAGAGAAATGGGGGGGGGGTTGTGTACAGTTGGCTGCAGTATACAACATATGTGACATGAGTTAATAGCTTAGTTGTGCAGTACATGAAAGTTTGTAACTTGCCATGTACACTTACTTTGCCAGCCGAAGGAACGGAAGCATTTCAGTCTAGAACTAAAGGTCTTTTAAGCTTAATACTTCATATGGCCAATGAGGGATCATGCCATAGTGCTGGGACTGCAGCAGGCAGGGTGCATCATTGTGCTTATAATATGGAAGTGCAGATGAGTGGTATACAGTTAGTTAGTAGACCTGAGGTTATTATTTGGGTACAGATCCTAGATAAGTAACTCCAAAAGTGGATTTATTTGAGTGGCAGGGAAGTGATTGGATAGTGGGTGGCCTTGCCTTGGCAAGGATATTTTTCTAGAAATTCTAGCCAATTGATTTGGGTGCAAACAATACATAAGTAACCACAGAAGTGGACTTATTTTATTGGCAGGGAAGTGATTGGACAGTGGGAAGTACTGGCAAGGATACTTTGCTAGGAATTCCAGGCAATTGTTCAAACAAAGTGAGGCACAATACTGAGTTATTCATACATGAGTTAGTCAGAGAGTTTAAAGAAAAGAGAAGAGAGCTAGAAAAAAGTGGGTAATAAGAAAGTCATGGATGTAGCTACTTTGGCTTGTGAAGAAATGATGAGGGTTGGCATAGAGAGCCCAGACCACAGCTTGTTTATCTAATGGCTGTGTTAATTTGAACACCAGATTTTAGGTTAGGGCCAATAGTGACAATGGTAGTTTGAAGGAGGACACAGTTTTAAGACCCATGTTAAAGTAGCAGCAGAGGAAGCTGGATGAGCCAGGTGGGGTGGGGTGGTGAGAGTGAGTGTCATTTCTTGACTTACCAATCCTGGGAGAAGGAAGGAGTTTTGACCCATTGTAATACCCTAACAAAAATGTAAGGGATAACTGGCAACATATGAAATGAGGTGACTTTGTGTTACCAGTAAGGCAGGTAGGATTGGCTATGTGTGCTAGTCTTATGCAGCCTTCCAGGTAGCAGCAATGTGAGGTTACAGCTGCTGTGGGGTAGGGTTGGGCCAGATAAGGAAGTGTCTGCAAGATTGGTAGACTATCCCATTTTCTAGCATCTGACTCTCACCTCTAAGGGGAATGAATGAGTTGCTCAGGCTTTAACCTTGGCAAAGAAAGAAATAAGCCATGGGGCTCTCAGAATGACGAGGAATTAATGCATCTGGTTCTTCTCCTACAACATGATCATATGGATCAATAGAATGCAGGAAGGGGAGCCATTCCATGAGTTATTTAGGGCACGCCTTAAGGTGTTGGTCTATCTTTATGTAATAATGGTAGGTTATTGACTAGATCTGATTCATTTATCAAGGGTAAAATAATTATATTGGTTTTATTTCTGTTTACACAGGTACTCTTAAAAGACTGAACATTCTTAAAAGTAGTTTTTAGAGTCATATTAATGATTTGGGTTGAGAATGACATGAAATATTGGATGGCATCATTGGCAGGACTGGCCCTTGGTCAATTGGTGCACTAGGCAAAAGGTCTCCATGGCACCCCGCAACACCACTCAGTGCCCTAGGTGGCTGTCTAGTTGGCCTATGCCTAAGGTAGGCTATGATCACTGATATATTATAGTGTTTCTACAGAGTGAACTGCCTGGGGCAAGTGGTTTGTGAAGTCTGTGAATAATAAATGTCCAGGAACTGACCTTTAAGGGACACCTGAGTGGATTGGCTGTGGTTTTGCAGTGCTGTTGCATCAGTCCACATCCTGGATTCTGTCTGAGACAGTTTGAAAGGGATAGGTAAAATTGGTTAATGACTTCAATCGGAGTAGTGCAGAACACAATGTCAAAGTCCTTTGACATATCAAGGGAAGGGAATTTGACATCTCTAATGCTGTTCATTTGTTCACTTAAGTTTTGATGAAAGTGATGGGGTCTAAAATCATTGTGAGTGGGTTAAGATGTTGTTACTTCTGACATGTAATATTTATTGTGTACTACTTCTCTGAATATCTGTGTCAGTGACAGGAGTAGTGTATTTAGGGGAACATGTCATTATAATATGATAGTTTGGTTGAATGCAAATCATCTGAAAACATTTAGCCTTAAGCCTTTTAGGGATTGTAGAGAATTCTATTTTCCCACTGTTGTGTGATCTCGGAGTAGATATAATTCACCTCAGGGCTTGGAGGTTGCAGGGGGCTTGCCCTCCCTGCAAAAAGATTTATTTTAGACTTTGGTTGAAAGTGTTTTCAGTGAAACGTATTTGGTCGATTTGGTTTCAACTACCTTTGCTCTGTTGACATGAATTCTGCAGTTGGTCTATATTGACTAAGTTCAGTAGACTTGGCAACCATTATGGAAAAGTTTGAATGACAGACGCTTGCCATACAATGGATACATAGTTTCCTCTAACAGAATTATTAATCAAAATGTATACCAGGTAAACAATAGATGGGGCTATTATTTTTCAGATGGTAAAATATAATTAGATTTGATGAGGTGGAAGACATTAGGTAAAGGCTGAAACTGAAGTCTATTTTCCATGACATAATGTTATCTTGATCCCATGTTGTTTTTTCCATTTATCTAAAATATTGAAGTATATCAGATCTGACTGGATCTGCTGCTGGCAACTCTCAGATTTTTGGATCTAACGCTCAGGATCCTCCCCTACCCATAATTCCCCTCCAACCTGACAGTTTCTCAGAACTCATTTGCCACTTAAACTAGCCAGCTGTGGTCTCAAACAGAGTAGTGTTGTAGTTTTTCATAGAGATTTTTTTCGGAATGTTTAGGTGAGTGACGTTTTAAGATATTCTGTTTTTGAGAATTTCACTTTAATATTGTTTATAGTATTAATTTATTTATTTATTTTTTGCTGCTGTTTTGGTTTAACATAAGGCATTCACACCTTGTCTGTTTTCTTCTACCCTTCTGGTAAAAAAAAGTACAATTAACATTCTTGTTTTTGTGCTATGTGGCTGCTGTGTGGTTATTGTCCTGCTTGACCATTTTTAAGTTGAATACTTCCTTGTACCTTTTTGTGCTTGCAGTGTCTTTCGATTGTTGATCTTTCCTCTGCAGCATGACTGAAAAAGCTTCACAAAAAAAAAAGTTCCACTTGTGGGCACAAAATTTCTCCTCAAGATCCACATACAAAACAATTTATTGTCTGGGGGCCACTCGTCTGCAAGATTGTCAGGTTTGTGCATCTTTTGGGCAGTGGGCCCATTTGGACTGGCAGTCAAAATGGCTTCATAAAGGCCCTCTCCCTACCTCTGCATGTTTTGGCCTCCTTCATCTTGGATTCTCCTTCAATTAAGAGACCCCCAGAAAAGTCCAAAGGAGAGAAATCAAGAGAGAGAAAAAGAGTGAGAGAAAAATAAGAGGAAAAAGATAAGTAAAGGGAGAGGTCAGAGTAAATCACCACTCCCAAGTGCCGGTACTGACCTATCATTTCTGGGATCTCTGAATTCCAATGATGTTGGAGTCAAGTGGGTAAAAGATGCTGTTAGAGTGAAAGATATCCAGTCTACTGGTTCCAGCATAGAGATCTTTCAGGGAACACTTGAGCTCAAAACCACCAGATCCAAAGGTCAGAACTGGGAAGAAGAAAACAAATGAGGGGTGGAAGTGCCCTTTATGTCAACAAGCTTCCCAGGTCCTGTCTCACCAGAATTCCATGGCAAAATTCATCCTATGTCTTTTGGGCTATGTGGCAGCATCCATCAACCCTGTTCCTCATGTCAGCTTTCACTCTCTTGGTGCAATGGTCAGTTCTTCACTATCCTATACATTTTTTGGTCAGACTTATGGGGACCTAAAGCCAATATAGTCAGTGGTGGTTAAATTCTTTTGTAGGCCTTCAAGAGCTATGGTAAACACAAATGCTTCCCTTCTGGGGTGTGGAGGGGTGCATTTTGAAAGAAGCCAATTTTCACATCAGTGTTGTGATGATGAGTGCTGTTCTCCTAGTGTTGGAGACCTTCCAAGTCACACTCACCATGGATGAGATTGCTGTTCAGACAGACAACACTTTGATGATCTGGCACATCAACAGACAAGGAGGAACCTATTCGTACCTTTTATGTCAGGCGGCGCTGATGGTTTGGCAGTGGGAGATGTCCTCTCAGTGCTTTCTGACTGCAATATATATGCTGGGGATGTCCAATGTATTAGGGGGAAGTTGCTCAGGTACATTCTTCTGAAGCATGAGTGGTCTCTCAATCAAGAAGTGGGCTCCATGATTTTCAGCCTTTGGAGCCAACTTTGCTGTGATCTGTTTGCATCCCTGAGCAACACCAAATGCAGTAGCTATTTTGACTTGATTATTCAGGAAGGGCAATCTCCAATGGAAGTTCTACTCCACATTTGAGCCCCCAGTCTCCTTTCTGCTTATTCTCTGACACCCTTCATAACCTAATTGCTGTAGAATCTGGCTTGGTGCACAGTGAAGGTGGTCCTTGTCACCCCCTTCTGGGCTCCACAGATATGTCTCCCCTTCCTGTGGCCTCATCTGGTGTACTCTCCTTGGGTTCTGGACCCTCTTTCAGATTTGATCTCTCACCCATCAGGCAAATCTCACCTGGATATCAAATCCATGAAGTAGACAACTTGGTTTCTTCACTTTCAATGATATCCAGAAATTCCAGTTTTTTGTCCACTGTGATTCACATTTTCTCATCATCTCAAATACCTTCCACTGAGAAAGTTTATAGAAGGAAAAAGAAGAGATTTTCTATCAGGGCATGTGCTGAAGATCTAAATACTTTCTTGGCTTACTTGCCACTGGTTTTGACTTTCTAAAATATCTTTCTCATGCAGGAGCTATCTAATCCACAATCAAAATTCAGTCAGCAGCTATCTTAAATTTTCATGTCAGTGAGGACAATATTCTTATTGCCTCATTAAAACTGTTTAAGGCCTTTTGCAGTTTGCTCGTCTCTTATGGCCTCCTTTAAGGGATCCTGTTCCACCTTGTGATATTATTATTTTACTCCTGACCTTGAAATCCCCACCCCTTGAACCTGTGGCTACTATAGAACTGATATGTCCTTCTTGGAAAATACTTTTTTTGGTAACAGTTACTTCAGCATGGAGGATTTTAGAACTTCAAGCCTTGTTGTTTAACCCACCTTATTTAGTCTTTCACAAGGATAGAGTATCTCTTCTTGAATTAGGTGATTAACCTCCTAGTTTTCTTCTCCAGTTTCTCAAAATAGGATGAACATCTTGTACACTTGTTGGAAGTTCACCATCGATTATGCTTTCTATTTGCACTCTACCAAGAATTTCAGAAAATCTAACACTTTATCTCCTTTTCCAAGGATAAATTGGGAACTAGTGTCTCCAAGATCACACTGGCCTGGAAGTTGTCTGATTGTATTATGTTTGTTTACAGAGCAAGGGCTGCCTCTGCCTCACTAACCTAAAGCTCATTCAACTAGGGATTTGGAAACCTCTACAGCTTTCTTTGCTAAAGTCCCTGTAGATGATATCCATGCTGTGGCTACTTGGTCTACAGTTCACACATTTAAGTCTCATTGCCTTAATATGGCTTGCAAATTAAATAGGACATGCTGGAAGGACAGATTTATCTCCCAGTGACTGCCGCATCTTTGGAACAGGTTACCCATTCATGTGAAACAGAGCACCTCTATGACACTGCTCGAGGAACCTGGACTAGTAGATTGGGCACCATAAGTTCTTACTGGGGATAGAGCTCATAACCCTCCTGGATATTGGCAGTCATCACTAAATGCAATCTTGGTTATTAACTAACATTTCTATGATATTACATTTGGATGAAATGGCTAGGCTTAAAATGACCTCCGGGTTGATAGCCTAGTTATCTCTTATGATTCTGTGTTTACAAGCTGGACCTACAGTCTATGTCTGCAGCCTTATTTGGCTCCAACATCATTTGGAATTCCATGAGTCCTCCCAGGGTTTGTAGTAGCCAAGGATACTGCCCCAGTAATTGAAATGGCCATAAAAGACAACATCCAGTATGAACATTATGTACTTACCATAACCCTAGATCTCAATTTACTCTCCATCTATCCCCCTGCCAAATTGTCAGTATTTTAAGCTGTCAGCTGACCATAATGAACCTGTCTGGACCCTTGTTTTACTTGCAGTCTTGGACTGTTTTCTTATCATTTCAAGCCCTTTTTGTTTTTGTACTATAGGAGGAGCAATCTGTAGAGGCAGGTAAACTCAATCTGAGGAACTGTAGGGTGGAGGGGAATTATAGTTAGGGGAAGGAGCCTGAGCCTTTAATCAAAGTCTGAGAGTTGCTGCCATCAGCGCCAGTCAGATCCAATTATAATAGCTGAGATGAATGGAAGAAGACAGTACAGATCAAGCATTATGGCAAGAACATAACTTTCACTTACATAGTTCACAGCTGGCACTAGGCATCTGCAAAACCTGTGACTGTGTGCAGCATTCAAATTTATTGTCACTTTATGGGACCCCATGAATGCTATGCTGCTGTTCAAGGAAAAAAAGAAAGAAAAAACTTTTTTATTGCATCTGAGCATAGTACTCAGAAGCCATATTCCAGAATCCTATGTCTGCTCTATTCAGGGAAGAAAAATAATACCTTCCCTCTTTTTACACTCTGATAGCAGCCTCCTGCTGTTACAGTGCCTTTTTTCATATGTTCAGGGTTTGCACCTATTCAGGTTCCTGGGCTTACTGACAGTGACATATGCAGCTACCACTCAGGTCCACCTGTTTGAACAGTGCAACCATATGACTGATAGATTTGTCCTGCTTGCTGAACCAAATATTCACCACTGCAACTTACCCAAAGGCACAAAATGGCTGACAAAAAGCACATTGCCACTCTGATTTTCAGCGCTTTCCATTTCAAAATAATTAAGCTTGGGCAATGTCGCACCCTTAAATCAAAATTAACATTTTAAGAACAAAACTACTCATTCAGAGACAGCCAGGATGGCTCTCTTTACCTAACCAGACAGTGATTCAGAACAACAGTAGGTAAAAAAACTTTCAGTAAGCTCAGACCTGCTATTTAGAAGCACAGCTAAACATTATTTTACAAAGCAACTTAAGGACTGTCTACAAAATGCAGCTGTATGCAATTGTTTTCATGACAATGGCTAAATCACAGATCGTCTCTGCTCTTCTCTGCCCATTGCAGCTCTTCGCTGCTCATTTTATCAGACTTGTCCTTATAATACCCAAATGTTGACTTTTTTCTATTTGCTAAATGTTTACAATATGAGTATCTGAATTAATGACTATGACACCTCCTAAATGTTGTTAATCTCCTGGAATTTACCTTACACATTTTACTTCTATATATTTTACCTCATTAATGTTTATGTATTTGTCAGTTCAACTCTGTTCACCTAATCAATATACATTCTTTGTGATTGGGTTTTGGTAGAGAAGGGTCTTCAAACCAGCCCACTTATAAGATTATCAAAATGAAATCAATAAAAATAAATAAATAAATAAACATATCAGCGAGTAAAAAGGGTGGTTACCTGAGTGCAAGCTGTCAGGGTATGCAATAGGCAGGCATAAATGGGGTGTGACTGATGTACTGTATTTTTGGTTATGGCTGAAGCACTGAAGTGCTTATCATGTAAAGTATGTGTACATTTAATGCAGCAAGCTGTTTGTTACAGTCTTATCAAGCATCTTGCTAAAGCTCCAGGAGAGGAGTAGATTTTTTTTTCGAGTCTGAGAAGCTATTCCTCTCATTAAACTATTAACAATGATATTGTATCTGAAAATGAAAAAAATCAATGCTTTTTTTTTAACATCTAGTTATTTACTTTTTCATCAGTGCCTTTTGTGTAGCTTAATCATCCCTTTTTTCTGAAAAACAAGTACACATATCAGTGAAATCCAAGTTCATAATTTTGGTAATGATGTATTCTCATTCACAATTCACTGAAACCTTTTGTGTGGTTTTGGAAAATTAATCCAAGTACCTAGAGTGAGAATAAGACCAGAGCCTTCTGATCTTCAAGCACCCAAGGCAGGTGTTCTACCTGTTGAGCCACAGTTATTACAAGTATGGTACATGGACTGATAATGACCTTGTCCTCTTGGAAGGGATAACGGGCAGGAATTTGTTAGGTGTGGTTTGGAAAATGGAGAAATGACAGTTCAGACCATCAACAGTGCTACACTGGAACCACACTGTAGTGTCTGTCCATTTTCCCACTGTAGAAATCTGAAGGAGAATGACTAATTGTGACCCAGGAATGTGCTGACTAATTCTGACCCAGGAATGTGCTTGTATGCCTGGCAACAGAAAATGCTTGTGTTCCAGTTCTGTTTGATTGGTGAAACATCATTACCTCAAATCACTTGGGGAGTTGAGCAGATCAGCATTAGTTTTAAAGTAAAACTCATGGAGACACTAGATGAGAGAGTAAGTCTAATGAAGAGCGCAGCCTAAGGCTTAGATAGCATGTGAACATAGTAACTGTACAAAATGACATGATCCTTCAGAAAACAAGTTTCAGAATGGTATGCAATTATTTCATGCATAGTAAAAGTATATGTTTTTTAGCTGCCTGTAGATGCCAGTGTCATGGCTATTACTACAATGATGTTTATCTGACATATGCAATACGTTTGTTCAGTGTTGTGGCTTGGGTCACCCGTGATGTTGGTTGCTTTGATGTTGTAATAAAACTGCTAAAGGCTCATATGTATGGGTTGAACATTCATTATTTACAGGGTTTATTACGTGCAGACAGTGCCATAAGTATATCAATGGATATTAAAGTGTAAAAGGAACAACCGAAGGTATCTTAATTTGATGTGGATATTGTTAAGTTTGGGGGCCTTGAAATGAAGTTCACTGAGCCCCCCCCAAATTGCCATGACAGGCACTGATGTAGTCAGTGGACTTGAATTCCAGAACCAAAAAAACTGGTGCAGAGCATGACTGTTTTGTTGATGGCTGGTCATGTACAGCTCTTGTGTTGGAGTATTACTAGTGTTTTTAATGCCATTATTAAATTATCACTTAAGATATATGCATGCATACTGTCATGTTACACATGCTAGTGTATTTGCTGTTCAGCTAAGAAATTGTCATTTTTGTATTTTGTCCTAGCTGTTTTCCTGTACCCCAGTTCTGTTAGCTAACTCCACCCTTATCCCCCATTTTCTTCAGCATGTGTGTTAGACTCCATTGCAGTCACATGTCTATTGCTGGAGTGCATCAAAGCATCATTATTTGATCTGTTGGAATGTCATCTTCTATTAAGATCTGCACAGTTTGGAAATTAAACTTAACGGTCTCCACAGGTGTCATTTCGATTGAGTCACGGTCTGCTAACACTATCCGTGGTGGTGGGTAAATTTCTCAATACATCTTGCTACAGATTAGGAGATTACATTTGCTATGCACAGTTGAGAGAGGCGGAACAGTCAAATAATGGGTTGAACACTTTGCAATATTCACTGGGGTGCTGTAGATGGAGTTTGAAAGGGCAACTTAAGAATAAGTTTGCATCCTGTACCTATACATTTCTTTGTTACATAAAGACCTTGCTTAATCAATAAATTACAGAGTGTGGATATGTTTGGCAGATTACAGAAGTTTCATAACAGTCCCAGAGTACAGGGCAGCTATTGAAAGTTTTTCTAATGCCTTTTAATTTTAGAGAGTAGGCCTGTCTCCTAAGGATTTGTTTACTCACTTGGGCCTGTACATGCCTGCAAGATACTGTCTGCACAGCATATTTCTTTGGTGAGTCAGAAATTCAGCAGCGATTGTTTGCAAGGATTGTGTTTTATATGCCTAGATATATATATATATATATATATATATATATATATATATATATATATATGACATTTTCTGCACTGCCTGGTTTCTTGAAAACCAATGTCCTGCAAACCCAGCTAGCTCAGAATTGATACGTTTGATACTTTTTTCTGTCTGTTTTATTACCAGTACAATGTCTCAGAAAGTCTTTACACTTTCAACAGAGGCTGATACACAGCAAGATACAGAATTTCTTGCAGACCGAGATCAAATCCCTGATCCAAATGCAAGAGCAAAACACATCTCTAAGCTTACACAGAAGACAAAACAGAATTAGGAGACTGACAGAGAAGAATTGTTATCCAGTCTTGCTTACTCATGAGCTAAACCTGTTAACTGTATGTCTGCCCTCTCTCAACCTGCTTAAGATGTACTGCAATTAGAAGGTGCACTTGAGCAATGTATTGCTACCTATCAAAGCTATCAGAGACTATGCATAAAAAATGTCAATTTATTACAGAGATATAACACTGAGGAAGCACAAGAAGAACTAAAGAGGTTTGATCAGCTTAATCTTGACAGGGACAATTTGACATTACAAACAAGTACTAAGGCTAAAGTCAGATTTACACAACTCCATGAATCCAGATCCCATCATTCTGCATCTACCAGACACTCCACCAGACCTAGTAGGTCTTTACAGTCTAGATGTTTCACGCTCAGCAAGCAACATATCAAAGCCCGTGCTGATGCAGACGCTGTTAAGATTCAGGCAGCTTTCACAGAAAGGAAGGCTCAGTTAGAGGCCAAAGCTGACCACAGAGAAGCAGAAGCTGCACACAGAGAAACAGAAAGGCAGGCTGAGGCTATCCGCAATAGGGTTGAAATAGAGACCTTAGGAAAACAGTGTGAACATGCCACAGCTATGGCAAGGTTAAGAGTTCTAGAGCAAGCTGCTAGTGGGAGTGACAGAGACAGAATAGGTCCAGTGGACATGGACAGTTATCTTAAATGCACTACAGACTATGTGTTCAACCAAAGCAACATGCATTCCATTTTATCTGATGAACCCAAAGCCAGAGCACTTCCTCACAACTATTACTCCCAGTGACTACTGCTGAAGTACCTTTCAACCAAGGTGAGTACAACACACCTAGCCTTGCTCAAGCTAACCTACCATATTATAAAGTTAGTCAGCAACCTCCTGTCAACCGAGTCTCTGCACCATTGCAAGCTCCTGCACTCATGAACTCTCAGCCAGTTCCTCAGCTTAATGCCCTTGCACCATTATACATCCCAATGTCATTCAACAATGATGCCACTGTTAATGTGACCAACAGTGTTCAACCAACAGCTCCTCACTTAAACTCTGAAGACACAGAAGTGTCACAGGCTGTAAAGTACATGCTTCACAAAGATATTACCAAAACTGGCCACAAACAGTTTGGCGACAGGCCTGAGAATTACAGAGGCTGGAAATCTACTTTTAAGTCTGTAGTTGATGATCTGGACATTACAGCTACTGAGGAACTAGATATGCTCATCAGGTGGCTTGGTCCCAGCTCCTCTGAATGTATTAAGTACCTCAAGGCAGTTCATATTGCTAACCCTGCTGTGGGTCTTAATGCTGCCTGGGACAGACTGTAACTTAGCTTTGACAGCCCTGAAAGTCATTGAGAATGCTTTATTCAAGAGGATGCAAAGTTTTCCAAAGATATCTGGCAAGGACAATCTAAAGTTTCAAGAGCTTAGTAACCTCCTTTCTGAACTTCAGCTAGCCATGGAAGACACACACACACCTTCCAGGCCTCAGTTATCTGGACACTGCGTGTGGGGTTAACTTGGTGGTTTCAAAGCTCCCCTATGATATCCAAGGAAAATGAACAACAGTTGGATCAAAGTACAAGGATGCAAATAGAGTCTCCTTTCTTCCATTTTCCTACTTCTGTGAATTCATCAGGAAAATTGTAGAGACAAAGAATGACCTAAGCTTCTCCTTTGGAGAGTCCCACACTCCAGGTCAACCCTCTCCTAAGTCAACAAACTCGTCAGCTCTTATAGGGACCACAGAGGTCTGGTCTCAGCTAAATGGACTGATGTCTTACCTACACCTTCTATAGTCCCCAACAAGGGTGATTGAAGAAAGAAAATTGAAAACCCAAATCATCACTGCCCCATACATAACAAACATCACCCACTTAGAAAATGTTTTGACTTCAGAAAAAAAACCCTGCAAGAATGCAAGGAACCTCTTAAAAATTTGGGGTATGTTTTAAATGCTGTAACTCCGCTGATCATGTTGCTAAGGACTGTAAAGCCATTATCAAGTGCATAGAATGTGACAGTGATGATCATGTGCAAGCACTTCATCCATTTCAACATACTTCTACCCCATCCACTGTTAACCCTTCCGAGGCAAAGCAAGGTGGGGAGAACATAGAACAAACAGTGGCTCCTACTTCAGTTGCCACCACATGTACTGAATGCCTGTGAAGAAGGACTGTGACAAATCCTGTGCAAATATATGCTTAGTCCGTGCATACCCCAAGGGTCATTCTGGTACACTATTCTCGATGAGCAAAGTAATCAGTCTCTTGCAAGATCAGAGTTCTTTGACCTGCTCAACATAACAGGGAATGCCCAGCCTTACACTCTGGGCACTTCTGTTAACAGTACAGAAGTCGCTGGTAGAAGAGCTAGTAATGTTATAGTAGCTCCTCTCAATGGCAACCAAGAAATTCCACTGCCCACTCTCATCGGGTGCAACCAGATTCCAACCAACAGGCAAGAGATCCCTACTTCAGAAACTGCTTCTCATCACCCTCACTTGAAGGTTATATCTGGCCAAACACCACCCCTTGATAAAGATGATGAAATGCTGATACTGCTTGATAGAGACATACTGAGGGTGCACAAGGTATGTGAATATATCAATGGCCCATACAACATGCCATATGCCCAATGCTTGGACTTTGGTTGGGTAGTTATAGGTAAAGTCTGTTTAGGTAAGGTCAGGAGACCTAACGGGTTACTTTCTTCAAGACGCATGTTCTTCACAATGGGTGCAATACTTGTTTTGAACCCTGTCCTCATCACTACTGTGTAAAAGAAAGGTTATGCAGTAATGGTAAGCCACAGTGAGTCATCCAAGGCTACAACAATTGCTTAGACTCCTTGGATGATAATCATGGTATTATGGTGTTTGATACCACTAGTGAAAACAATCAGTTGGTGGCCACAAGGGAAGATAAGGAATTCTTGAAAATTATGAATGAAGAATTCTATCAGGACAACTCCAACAGCTGGGTGGCACCTTTACCATTCCGTACCCCAAGAATGAAATTGCCAAACAATAAGCAGCTTACAGAGTCACAGTTTATTTCACTGGAATACACCTTAAAAATGAAATATGTAATGAAAAAGCACTTTGTTGACTTCATGCAGAATGTGTTTGATATAGATCATGCTGAACCTGCACGTCCCCTAAAGGAAGGGGAAGAATGTTGGTAACTTCCATGTTTTGGTGTGTATCACTCTCACAACCCAGACCAAATCAGAGTGGCCTTTAACTCAAATGCTCGCCATTAAGGTGTTTCTCTTAATAACCTTCTCCTCTCTGGGCCTAATCTGAACAATAATCCAAGACAAGAATTGATTGTGGTAATGGCCGACATCCAACAAATGTTCCATTGTTTCATTGTTTGCAAAAACAACAGAAACTACCTCAGATTTCAGTGGTACTGCAATAATGATGTCAACGACAAGGTCATATACTATTGGATGAAGGTACATGTGTTCGGTAACATCCCATCTCCTGCAGTCACAATATATGGGTTGAGAAGAGCTGCCCAAGAAGGTGAAAGGGAATTTGGCTCTGATGCATGCCAGTTTGCTGAAAGAAACTTTTGTGTAGGCAACGGACTTAAATCTTTTCCCACAGGGGAAGAAGCAATCAATATCCTTGCCAGAATCCAAGATATGCTGGTTGTATGTAATCTCTGACTTCACAAGATAGTCTCCATCAGTGTCAAGGTAAATGGAACCTTTCATTCTAAGAACCATGCTGACAGTCTAAAGAAAATTTGAACTAGGGTTCAAATAACAAATTCACCACCATAACAGGAACAGGCAAACAAAAACTGAAGGTAATGCTACTCAATGCTAGAAGTCTAAATCTCAAAATGCACTCACTCGAGGCACTCCTTAAAATGGAGAACATCCGATATCTGTGCAGTGATTGAGACCTGGTTCCAGGCTCCAGAGAGCACCCCTGCACTACCAGGTTATAACTCATACCACACTTTTTGGCCATGTAACCTGGACCGAAACACCAAAGGCGGAGGTGTGTCCATATTCATTAAGGATATCTACACCTCCAGGCTAGTTGTTCAGCATAATGCATCCAAGGTTATCCAAGTGCAACTAACTCTGGGCAAAACTGCAATCCAAATTGTAGCTTGATACAGATCCCCCACCATGCCCCAGGATTCCCACTCCTCTTTTCTTGATGTACTGGAAAATATTAGGGTTCAACCAAACACCCTAATAATGGGCAACTTCAACTACCCCACCATTAACTGGGAAAACTACTTGTGTACCAACTCCTTAGCTCAACGCTTTCAGGAATTCATAAACTCCAATGCCCCTAGATCAACTTATCTGCACCCCCACCAGGAGCAACAATATCCTTGACCTAGTCATTACCAACATGAGTGACCAGTGTTCCACACCTGAAGTCAACTCCTCATTGGTCTGATCCGACCATAAGCTTATCACCCTTGATATCCACATCCCGCCCCACCCCCCATTAAGGAAACCACAGTAAAACATTTCTCCAAAGCCAACTTCGTGCTTCTTAAGACAGAAGTGGTATACTTCATGACACCCATGCAGATGGACAATACAGTTACAACTGCTGAATCCTACACAAATGCACTCTATAAGCACTTACACGAGTGCATGGATCGTGCTATCCCAAACAGAACCAAGATGCTATCCTCCAAAAAAAGGAAGCCAATCTGGTGGTCCCCTGCCATAAACAAACTGTACAACAGAAGGAAGAAACTGTTGCAAAAGAGAGTAAAATCCCATGAGTGGAGGAGATCCCTGGTCAGAATCAGTATGAAACTGAGATTCCTTATAAGATCCTCCAAAGCTAGCTACGAAAACAAAATCGCCACTAAATCCAAGGACAACCACAAAGCATTCTATAGCTATGTCAACACCCAGATCTGCTCTGAGTTGCAGCACAAAGGCATGAAAATTACAGAACCAACTGATATTGCCAACATCCTGGCAGATCGGTTCAGTGCTAACTTTACCCCCCCCTCTCACCCCCCCCCCAAAAGGCCCATATCTATACAGGAAGAACGCAGAGTCCCTGTAATCACAACTATGCAGGTAAAAGCTGCACTCTCTAAAGCCAGAAACACAGCATCCATGGGACCGGACAATATCCCAGGCTGCGTTTTACATGAACTTCAGAAAGAACTGTCTCCCCACTTAAGCACCATGTTCAATAATTGCCTCGCATCAGGCTTTGTGCCCACTGAATGGCACACAGCAACAGTTATCCCACTCCACAAACGAGGAGCCACCACTGATCCCGGGAACTATCGACCTATTAGCCTGACGAGCCTGGTCTGCAAGGCCATGGAATGTATCATCATGGAACTCATAAACAAAGACATTGGTAACCTCCAAACTCTGGATCCCACCCAGTTCAGGTTTGTGAAAGGCAGATCATGCCTCCTGAACCTGATCGACTTCTTTGAGGCAGTCACCAATTATAGCTAAACTCACTAAACTAGGTATAAATCCCTACATCACAAGATGGGTTGCCAACTGGCTCACTGACAGAACCCACACTGTAAAAGTTGCAGATGCCAAATCTGAACTCAAGGCAGTGACAAGTGGAGTGCCACAGGGTTCCATCCTGTAACCTCTCCTGTTTGGTATCTACTTCTCTGAAGTACAAGCTAACACAGAAGGCCTCTGGCTGATGAAGTTCACAGATGACTGAAAACTAGGAGCCACAGTCAAGTCCCCAAATGATGTGTACATCCTACAGAACGGCCTCACTGAGACAGATGCCTGGTGTCAGAGCCATGGCCTCAAGCTCAATGCCAAAAAGTGCAGTGTCATCCCCTTTGGTAAAAACTCTGTACCCATGAACTACCACATAGGCAGCAATCTACTTAACACCGAATGCGTGATAAGAGACCTTGGGACCCAGGTGGACATTAGTCTCTCCTTTGATACTCACATCGCCACAGTAGTCAGGAAGTCCTTCTACATGGCACACCTCATCATAAAAGGGTTCTCATCCAGGAAAAAAGAGGTTATTCTTCCCCTCTACTCATCACTCATTAGACCCATTATAGAGTACAAGGCCCCTTTTGGAATGTACCTCAAAAGACATCTGCAGCAGTTACAAAGGCTACAGAAGTACCTCACAAAGAGGATTATTGGCCTCAAACAAATGCCTTACACTGACCACCTCAAAATACTCCAACTTTACTCCATAGCATATTGCCTACTCCAAGGTGATCTCTGCCTAACATATAAAGCTATGTCAAACCCAGAGCTGTTGGACATGCTACACCTAAAGAAATCCCAATCCCTCCAAGCTACATGCACTAGGGACCTAAACCTTGTCACCACAATAAACTGGACATGCTGGAGGGATAGATTCCTGTCCCAGAGACTTCCTATACTCTGGATCAAGCTACCCATCTATGTCAAGCAAAGTTCTTCATTAGCACTCTTCAAGAAAAATCTTGAGTGGATGGGAAATAGCAAATACACCCTGGCGATCACTTCTGTGTCTCTGCTGGACAGTGGCACAGGAAAATAACTTTCTTGGGTGGCGTAAGCAATGGTACCTTGTTGGCTAGGCTTACATAGGCCCTTGGGCCGATAGCCTAGTACCTACCTATGAACCTATGAACCTATAATATTACCCTCCAGCAATGCAGCCTCGGGCTGCTTTGGAATGTCATGCAAGACTCATTCATATTTCAAATGTCAGCTTGTGACAAGCCCTTCACCAAACATGGAGTTTTATCTGTAGTAAACAACATCTATGATCCACTGGGCTTCATAGCACCCTTTACCATTCAGGGCAAGATACTATTAAGACAGCTCACTTCTGAAAATGCGGACTGGGATACTCCTCTCCCCAGAGAAAAACAACAAAGATGGGAAACATGGAAAGATTCTGCTACTTGAACTTTGATCTGTTCCCATTCCTGGTTGCCCAGGTCTTCAGAGGTTCCAACAAGAGCATTAACTCTTGTTCTCCCCTCCCTCTTGTTTTTCAGGTTCCAGAGGATAAAGAGGTTCCAAATATGTCATGAACCTAATGTTTATTGTTATTATTGTTTGATGAAATCTAAAGATTTCATGCCGGG
Source organism: Protopterus annectens (assembly GCF_019279795.1). Lineage (NCBI taxonomy): Eukaryota > Metazoa > Chordata > Ceratodontiformes > Protopteridae > Protopterus > Protopterus annectens. Next base: position 1,223,176,178 of record NC_056732.1, read on the forward strand.
AGTGTCATGTTACACATGCTAGTGTATTTGCTGTTCAGCTAAGAAATTGCATTTTTTGTATTTTGTCCTAGCTGTTTTCCGGTAGCCTAGCTCTTTTAGCTAACTCCACCCTTTTCCCCCATTTTCTTCATTGTGCATGTTAGACTGCATTGCAGCCACATATCTATCGATGGAGTGTGTCAAAGCATCATTATTTGACCTATTGGAATGTCATCTTGTATTAAGATCTGCACAGTTTGGAAATTAAACTATTTAACGGTCTGCACAGGTGTCATTTGATTGAGTCACTGTCTGCTAACACTATCCATTGTGGTGAGTAAACGTCTCAGTAGATCTTGTTACAGATTAGGAGATTACACTTACTATGCACAGTCAAGGGAGGCAGAACACATACATTAACAGAAAAGAAAACAAACAGTATTAACATTTTTTCATTCATGATGAAACTCAAATAGCTGTGTTTGCTTACACTTTTTACTGCATGGCATTACTCTTCAACAAATGTGGCTGCCAGTCTTTTTTAGTGGGTGATTAACAAATGACATAGGTAATTAAATACCCGAGTCTTTGCTATCCATATTATAATATAATAATAACATATTACAGAGGTGGGGGTATTGGAAGATTTTGTCCTAACTGGCAGTTTTGATGAGACTGAGGAAGAAGATGAGTTGGGTGGAGAATAAATACTTTAGCTAGAAGAACATCAATAACTCAATTCACACCACAATTTTGATATGTGTTATTGCTGTTAATACTGTATTAATGTTATTAAGCCATTTTTTTTTTTTTTGTTAAATGTTTGCAAATGTTGGCAGATGTATGTATGCTTTCCCATGCTTCTTCACATCTTTTTTTGTCATGGTTAAGTAAGACCATATTCAATACTGTCTAATATATAAGCAAGAGTGCAAAATTAAGATTCTTTCTTGGGTATTTTTTTCACTGTCTTATTGGAAAGAATGCATTTTCATAGTTTACCACACTGAGAAAGGTAAATGAAAAAAGAAATGCTGTAGATGTGTCTTGGCTGTCAAGTGTTCATCTTTAATGAGCTTTGTTGTCTCCCTCTGACATTACTGGATCTGTGAGCTGGGCACATAAGCTTTAATATTAGAGCCCTGGAGTTTGTTATATTTATCTCTGATGTCCTACCAGTGATGCCTAATGAGAGATTTTAGGCAGCCTATTATTTAACAAGCTGTAGTTTGTCAGTGTAAGTTGATATACATCTGAAAGTAAGCTATTGAGCTAATGTGGTAACAAAAGTATCTTTGTCTCTTTAACTGCTAACAACAAATAGTTACAATATGAAAGCAATTGCTGCTTGTGCATTTTTAATTGAAGGTTATTATGTATGGTTATAATCAGATATATGTAACTAGCTACAATGGCTATGAGCTATTCTTTTGCACGTTGTCACCCACTGAGGCAGTGTGTCACCTGATTGTGCTTAACATTTCATGACTTTCATAACACCGATATTATAGACTGGATAAGGACACCATGCAGGAGCTGATAGACATGTATTAGCTTTATCTGCAGTTCCATGGGCATGGTGGATAATTCACGCAAGCAGATACAATGGTATTTGTGGATTTACATATATTGGCTACAGTGACCTTTTAACAACTGGCAGGGCACACAGTGGGAGTATCAGATTCTCAGTGCCATGCATCAGCATGTGGATGGTCATATATGGTTTCCACATACCACAGAGGAGCAAGCCAACACCTTGAGGAATTTCTACACTATAGCCCAAATCCCTGAAATTTAGGTGGCCATAAACTGCATCCATACTGAAATAAAGTTCCCTGGGAAAAAGGTATGTTAACCATAATTCCAGGTGGTCTGTGATGCGCATGGTCTGCAGGCTACCCAGGCAGTTACCATGACTGCCACATTTAGCAAGCACAAGACCATTATCAACATTTTTTGAGGGGGTGACCTGCCCCAGTAACATCTTACTGGTGCTGCCAGATATGCCCTGTAGCCCTGATTCATGATACCCATCCACAGACCATGATGGATCATGTATAAAGCCCTGTCATAAACCTAGGCCATTACAGAACTTGTATTTGGGTAGATAAGTGCATGCTTCTGCTGTGTGGATGTATATGGTGGTGCCTGCACTGTGACTCTGGCACAAGTGCTAAAATATTTTCAGCATGTGCAGTGTTGCACAACTTGACAATGGCTAAGCAGTTTCATCAGGATGGACATTTGCAGGATGAATGTCTCCCAGCACAGCAGACTAGGCAGTAGAGGAGTCGGTGGTGGAACAAGCAGCAAGGGATAAACCTTTTAGACTGTGGTGAACACATTATGCCATGGCACTCATAAAGAGGCAGGGGTTGGCACATAGCATTGGCCCATAATAAAGAATACAGTACAGCAAGATTGATGTATGCAAACCCACTACCAGACTGTACTTAGCCATGCATAGGCTGGCCATACAGTGAGTCAGAGATAGGCAATCCAAGTAGCAACGTACAAAGAGCAGGGAGCAGTTATCATAGTTTGCACAGGTGGGGGAGACAGCACAACTGTGTAATGTCTTCCATAGGGAAATGGGTGGATGCTATGCAAAAGGAGTGCACTGTGTGTGTGTGTGTGTGTGTGTGTGTGTGTGTGCACACGCATGTATGGTGGATATGGAGGGGATTACTAATGAATCTTTTTGGAAGTTGCCACTCTCATTGGTTGTCTGAGTATGGGGCACTCGGGACTGCAGTGTTGTGCAATTGGGTATGCTGGGACATTGTCAGCCTCAGTAGTAGTTGCTGCACTGGGGCTGGATCTAATGGACAGGGTCAGGTCACGCAAATAATGGAAGATGAGTGTACATTCTGTGAGCATCCCCATCCTCAAGAGATACCTCTACCAAGAGTTTTACAGGTAGTACCATAGTCCTGGACAGATTTTGGTGTGCTGCTTGACCCATTAATGACATCTGTTACCAAATATGCCACCACCCCAATTGTCATTATCTGTGCATCACCTTCTTCTGCCCATAGGCACCTCCACAAATACAGTTGCCATGGAATTGCTGGTGCAGCATGCAGCCATGATCTTAGCCATCCATGTCCACTATGGCTGAGATCTCAAGAGGCAGAGTTGAACTGACTGTATGGGCCACACCTTCCATGTTACATGCAAGCATGGGTGGACCTGCCATGTGCCAGTATAAGATCAATTCTGCCAAAAATATCACACATACAAGACTTGAACTCCCCCAGATCATCCTGCACACACTGCAGTGTACTTGTCTTCTCTGCAATGGCTGAAGTAGTGCTAATCTTTGTCTCCATGATGGCCCTGCACATATGTTGGGCTGCTTCCATTGTTGTGGCTAGTTCTAGAATAGAATGATACCCCTGACATCTATATGCACCAGGACACACACCCATGTGGACACCGCTGCCCTATAGAGCTTGTGGCAGGCACTGATGGCTTGTCCACAAGGGAGTGACTTAATGCCCTTACTGTGTGCATCTAAAATAACCTCTCCTTCCTGCCTGGTGCATATCTCTTTTGGGTTATGTCCACAGGCACAGAGGCTACATCCATGATCAGAGTAAGGAATTTTGTGTTTACACTCCCTGTGTCAAACACAGACACTGTACTCCCTGATCATGTCAGCAGTTCACTGTCATTGCAATGAGTGTAGGACATCTCTCCAACATCAGGCAGTGGAAGTTCCAAACTGATGGAGCAGGACAGAGAATTGCCTGTGAAGATAACCTCTTCTTTCCCCCCAGTGCAGACTTAAGAAGACAGTAAGTGCTGGCAATAATGGCAAATATACTTTACATTGTACAGATGCCCTTGAAAGTTGTATCCTGCATGTACCTAATTAAATGAAGCACACAATGTCAGTGTCATGTTCACTAATAAAGGATGAAATGAGAATTATTCATGGCTTTAATTCAACTAGAAGAATGCACAACTGTTGAATCTGTGATGAACAATCTTGAAGCATGCTTCAGCTTGAATCTTGAGCCCCCCCCCCCCCCACTGTAGAACATTGATGAATCCATTCCCCATGCAGATATGTCATAAACTCATAAACTGTTCCATCTCCATCAGTGGTGGTTCACCTGATGGCCCACCTTCTGTTATCCTACCATCCTGTGCAAGGAGGGCATCAGGTTTTTTTTCCACATCGTTGGTGATGGTGGTCCTATGTCTGAGCTACTTGTAGGTACAGTCCTGGCCATCAACAATGTTGATGTCTACAACAAGATCCTGCAGCAACACTTCATTCTCCTTATCAGAGGACTTGTTCTTCCTAGTCTTACTGTCTACAGGCATATTGCTGTTTGGAGAAATAATGCATTTATAGAAATATATCAATATGGATTGCTTGTACAGCCATACCTCTCAACAATACATTTTTTTTGCAGAATGTCCAGATTGCCTCATATTTTTAGTCTGTTTTCTCATAAACTTGTGTTTTTCAGGCAAATCACTGGGAAATCATTGAGGGTTAAGTTAGAAAATAATGACAGACATTTGAGTTTCAAACTTTATACCCATCAGAAAATGTATGCTAATGCAAAACCTGTTATTCTATCAACTTTCTAAGTTTATAAGGGCAATATTTAAAAAGTATCCCTATTTTTGGGCCTTTGTCCTTCCATTATTTATAGCTTTGTCCAGATTTCTAGCTCTAAAAGGTTAAGTGGTATGTGTACAGCTAGTCAAGATACAGTGTAGCACTCTTCCAGTACACTCAATTGGAAATGCTAAAAGTAGACAAAGGTGTATGTTGTACAACCTTCCAATACTAATAGGCAGAGAAACCCCAACAAACACAACTACCCAAAACACACACACACACACACACACACACACACACACACACACACACACACACACACACAGACACACACACCTAGTGCATGCAGTTAAGCACACTGGCAGTTGCTCTGCTCTATGCCATAGTACTGCGGTGTATGCATTATGCAAAACGAGCCCTTCCATGGGTATACTACAGTTATACACATTGTAGTCACATTACACAGATAGACAGACAGGCACCCATAAGTACAATATGATGCAGACTGAAGCTGTACCCATATGATGTAACTATTACAGTACCAAGTTCATGTTATACATGCCAATGTGTCTCACAAGGGATTACTGCACACAGATATATGTTTGCCCCATCATATCACAAGCCAGTGCTGACCTGACTCCTTTAAGTGCAACATTATGCAATTATTTTATGGTGCATCTCCTAATAACCTTCTCAGTACTGGTGTATAACCTCTTTTTCCTTCACTGACTTCTATACTACTGTTTAAACACTTAACAACACTGCATAATTCCCAATCAAGCATTTCTACAAAGAAACATTAGTTCATAACTACAAACAAGTAAGTCAAAGGAAAACGTTGCTCATATCTTCATCAAAGAGTAATTGTCCAGCTCTGGTAAAACACTAGCTGACTATCAATCACTCAAAGCCTGCAGAGAATAAAGCACTTTGATGGCAAGAAAATTATGAAAGTTTGGGCCCTGAACACCGATTTTGTATCACTCTCCTCAAACTGTACATCAGTCAGAGCAAGTGGAAGGCTGCCCAAAACTTTGGAAGCTGACTGGTTGTCATATTCTTGGCCGGATACAACCCATATAGCTTAAGCTACTACAACAGTGATCTATCTGAACATCTATTGTTATGGTACGTTTACTTGCATAACTGTACTTTCTATTTTGATCAGGTTAATTGGCTTTCACAGATGACATTAATTTCCTAATCAAGGCTCTGCATCTTCTTCCATAGCAAGATGAGTCTCTTCTGGAGCAGTCAGGATTGATATAATGCAGATTTAGCTCTCTGAGCAAGATATTAAGGCAAATGAGGTCTCAGTTCTTGAATGTGTCTAAAATCACTCATTCCATGTTTTGCACCTATAGGTGGCATCTCATGAGTGAGTCTACACAATGATGTGTACATGCCTGAACACCTCATAGGACATGGGTGGGTATGCTAATCTCAGCAGGAGGTTTCCTGAACTTCCCTAGTTAAGCCTGCTAGGCATAAAATGGCTAAAGAAAACTGTCTTCTCATAGCTGTAATACATACTGAAAGCTACATTATGTCTGTCATCTTTCACACCTACTTTTTTCTTTCTGAACATGTTCAGAGTGGTATCATCACCCTTGAACCCAGACACTGATTGCATTGCTGAGTTGCTCTACATTGCCATGGAGTTCTTGCTGTAGGAAATGGGCATAACTGGAAGATGCCAGGTGTTATTCTGTGGGGTAGGACCTAGGGAATTATCATGGGTTCAGATGGCAATGGTTCTTGAAGGGAGCCCAGGAGCACTTGCAGAAGAGCTAGATCTTTCTCCACCTGCAACATAGGGACTACCAGGACCATTTGTTGGAGGATTGCTATGAGGGTCCCCAGTACAGGATGGATGCTCGACACTGTCTTGCCTGAATTATTACTGATGTCACTGGCATTCCATGAGCTGGCATGTAGTGCAGGCACTACTACACTGACCTGAAGAGTTGCTATCCAGACCTTTTTTCTGATGGGAAGAAGAGGTCAGAGTGAGAGCTCCTGAAATATTCAGTAAGTTATTTATTTAATCTTTAATATAATGTAACCAGTATGGAGTACACTATGCTTATATATTTCTACTTTTGTTCCATAATCATCTTGGTCATAGTGGACATTACTCAATAGTACCAAAGGAGGCAGGCTCACTTTTGCATGCACCAGGGTAAGTACACCTGTTTTTAACTGTAGTGTTAAAGAGTTAGCGCTTACTTTTTCAGGGCTCCCTATTGGAATGTCATCACTTGAAATGTTGAGTGCCAACAAGATGAAAAAGGGCCAAAATAACAGGAAAAGGCGAATCTTGAACATAGGTCTTCTTATTTAAACTTGTTTTTTTTTTTTGTGGGGGGGGGGCAATCCTCCCCAATCTTATACACACCGACTGCAAGATTGCCATTCCCTCAGAGAAAAGGGAATATAAGTGATTATCTTGGACTTAGTATATGTAAGCCCATTTTTTGCCATTTGGTCTCCTTATTTCATGACTCATTCTAGCAGTTACCATCATTTCAAATGGTTACACTTTTTCAGTGCAATTACTGGAGATCCACCTATAACACAGTGAAAAACTCCTTAATTGTGGTGAATGTTATCTCCATTTGTAAGTAAGCATAGCCTGTCCGCTGTTTGTCAGGTAGACTACTGTAGTCCTCTTTTAGTATGCATGATCATTAATTACTGTAAGTTTAGATGCAGTACTGCTGCCAAACCAGCTCAATAGCTTCTACATCTGTCTTACATACTGCATGATCATACACTGGTACTAAACTACTTAAAAATGGCAGGATATGCACATACCCGATGTAGTGAAAGCTTCTGAAGCTAAACAACAACAAAAAAAATGCAGATAGTAGTGTTTGGAAAAAATCTGTTCCTAACATATATGTTAGAAGTGGGACTCCTTGTCAAATGAACATTGTCATAAGAGACCTGGGTACTTATATGGACAACTCTCTCTTATTAAATCATCATGTTTCCACAAATCCTTCGAACTGTTCTAGTTAATTTCCAAGGGAATTTCTTCAAGATCCAAAGAAGTTATCATACTGCTTAACTGGAAAGGCCCCAATGATTTTTTTTAAGGCAGCCTGCCTTGGTAGATTAGGGGAAAAAAATAAAGACTTGAAATACTTCAGTTATCCTAATCAATTAGTGCAGTTCCCTTACACTCAGTAGCCTTCATTCTGCTCTGAAGTGACCTGTGTTATACATTTTGAGCCATGAAAGACCCAGTCCTATTCAACTTCCTATTTCTTTCCAAAATTAGTCTGTACAAACTAAGAACCTACATTTGGACCAAAAAATAAATAAGACTCACTAGAGGCATAGGTACTTAACTCAACGTATTCCTAGCGTATGGAGGAAGTAACCACAACAAAGTAATACTCTGTCTGCCTTTAAGGCTAGTTTATATGATTTGATGGGTAGACATATATTTACACCAAGCTTATTGTGTATGGTCCTGCTTGACTTGTGAGCTGGGCAATATTAAGTATTCTTAAACGATGGCTAAGACTTTCAGGTATGTCTGTGTAAATGTGTATATGGCTAGGCTTCTTATGGAGCTTGATTAGTATTGTTCTTATGTTTTTAAGGATGTCAGTTCCATTCCCACACCAGTTGCTTTGAGTCCTACTACATTACACACCCTGCAGGTCAGTATGGAGGGACAATTCCAAGTGTGCTGCCATTTGAATTAAACTTCACTGAGGGCCCTTTCTACCTGACTTTGTGGTAGTGCCAGAGGTTTTATATAATTTCATAGCTGTTACCATACTGAATAGGGTAACTTTACTGATGCCTACATTGTTACATACTCAGTAGGCTTTCCACCCATGTGCCCCTTGGGCTAGTAGAACTTAAAAGGTCATAAAAGTAACCTCCTATGATCCTATGATGATTGGATGGGTAACAGTAAATTCACTCCAGGAGTTCCTCCTATGTCCCTCTTGGACAGGAGTAATAGGTGCTGATTATGGAAATAAAAGTAAACCTTGGCTAGGCTTGTAAGGGCCCTAGGGTCATTAGCCTAGTAACCTCCTATGATCCTATAAGATATACCTGTAGCATATATACATATGACTGACAGGATAACTTTTGTAGTGCATAGGGAAACACATGCCTAAATATTCCCATGCAGAGATATTACTGTATTTAATACATCTTAATGCATACAATTTCACTGCATAATCGAAGGCAGTGCAGTTAGTATACAGCTTCACATACATCTGGTTCAGTTTATACATGGTGCAGATATCAGTTACATATGCCTGCATTTGTCATATGTCTCTGTTGTTATCATTGACAATTTCTCATGAAACTACTACAGCTGTACCTGACCTAACATTTAATCATTATTGTCGATAACTGTATTTTATAATATTTAATATAAAGGAAGAGAAGCAAAGTTAGAAAACATACATTAATGCTAAAAGATAAACCAAACATACTAGTCATGGCAACTCAGTTGTGAGCCACACCAATGTCCCCCCTCACCAAGCTCAACAAGTAGAAGGTCACGGTCAGTTGTCTGTCTGGTGCCAGAATCCGCCACATCATGCACGCACTTAAGTCTCACCACAACAAGTACAACTCTGTCATTGTCCAGGTTGGTGTGAATGACTTGAGATGTACCTCCCTGGACTATATGATGAGAGACATAATTGAGCTTTCAGAGTATGTGTCCCAGGTAGGTATGACCCTAGCCCTAAGCAACATCCTACCTTCACCAAGAATTATATCACAATACCAACAAAAAATTATTTACTTCAACAATTGGCTTAGTTTCTGGTGTCATTCCAAGGGAATTCAGTATCTGTCTGCCTGGGATGACATAGTTGAAAGGCCTCCTTGCTTTGCCAGAGATGGCCTCCACCTTTCACCACTAGAATTCAGGATACTGGCCAAGGCCCTCACCTCCCCCATTGTGCCTTTTTTAGGCAATGTCCCAATGACAAATCTTCTAACAAAACAGATATGTCAAAAAGCAAATTTAAGGTCATGCTGCTTAATGCTAGGAGCCTTAACCTTTAAATGCACTCACTGGAGGTTCTCCTTGCACTGGAAGATGCCAATATCTGTGCAGTCACAGGAACTTGGTTCAGGGCTGCGGAGAGCACACCTGCCTTATCAGGCTATACCACTTTCTACACATTCCAACTCCAAAATGAGGTCAGAAAAACTACGGGTGGTGGAGTCTCTATCTTCATTAGGGACAAGTGCACCTCCAGACTGGTTTGCCAGCATGATGCACTGGAACTTCTACAAGTGCAACTGATGGTTGGCAAGACACCCATCCAAGTTATAGCCAGCTATAGACCCCCCTCCATGACTCAGGACACCCACTCCTCTTACCTGGATCTACTTGACTCCATCAAGGTACCCCCTTACACCTTGATCCTTGGTGACTTCAACTACCCCACCATAGACTGGGTGAATTATTGCTGCACTAATGCACTTACTCAATGATTCCTTGACTTCATCAAGTCTAACTCACTAGACCAGCATGTATCACCCCCCCACAAGGGGAGATAGCATTCTGGACTTGGTTCTCACCAACATGGGCAATCGCTGTACTACTCCCATAGTATGTTCCTCTCTGTTGAGATCAGATCATTGGACTTTCTCATTCAAAGTTTCTATCCCACCCAACCCCCCTTAGCCATAATCAAGCTAAAAAACTTCTAAAAAGCTGACTACAACCTCCTAAGTTAGGGTATCAGCAGTTTCACACCACCGCCCCCCTCAGAGGATGCAGACAACTATGCTGAACAATATGCCAATGCAGTATACAAGTACCTGTACAACTGCATGGACTCAGCCGGACCCAACAGAGCTAAAACCTACTCCCGGTCGACATCCTCTATCAACAGACTTTACAACAAAAGGAAGAAACAGTTGTCCAAGGGTAAAAAGGAACAAATTCCAAACTAGAAAAACTCCTTCATTAGCCTCAACAAGCAAATTAGATCACTAGTGCTGTTCTCCTACTTTGGACACAATAGAAGAGTCTTTGTGGGCTCTGTTTAAGCAGATTTATTATATACAAACACATTACGACAGAAGTTTACTGACTTTAACCTAAGTAACTTATTTACAGACTAACTACTGCAATCATACATGCTCACTTTCTGGCTGCACTCTCAAATGGCACTGAGAATAGCACATGCCCTGTATTTATATCTGCACAGTCAGTCCTTAATATGCTTCTTAAAGATACAGCAAATACCCTCTGATCTACATCCTCCCTCTTTAAGAAATAGATCATGCAACATTATGAATCTATTTGGCATGCAGATAATACAAGTAGTTCTTTGTCATGCAATTATACAAGACTAGGTACATATATACAGTTATGTCCATGTTGCTGTATATTTCACACTGGGCCTGGAAATTCGACCATATTGTGTGACATAAAACTGGGAATTAGATTTAGCAACTGGAGCTGTCTCTACAGAATGTTCAGCCTTGGCAGCATTTGGAACATCCTCAGAAATGGAAGTAGAGGCTGAAACACACTGGGATGAAAACAACATTTGGTTCACTTTGAAATCTAGAGTTTCTCACAGGAGCAATGATGCAGTGCTGATTCTGGTACAGGAAGATATCTGCGATTTCTCCTGTACGCCACAATCTCTGATTCTACAAGGTAGGATCTCATCTCAGTACATATACCTGTAACTTGACCAATCTGGTTGAAACCTTTTGCTGTTTGTATCCTCACTGTTTCTCCTTCCCTCAATGGATGAAGCAATCTGCTTGATTTATCATAACTGGACTTCTGGATGAAACACTTCTTGAATAATTGAACCTTGATGGTTCTTTTGTTTATAGCTTTAGGGCTCAATAAACTGGAACTAATAGGTAGAGTTGTTCTGGTTTGCCTGGATAGAAGTCTTTGAGCAGGTGAGCCAACACGGGGTATGTTTCTGAGATTAAGTAAATTGAAAAAGACATCAATATTGTCACGCTTTGACCTTACAAGTAATTGCTTTGTACTCTGCACTGCATGTTCAGGTAGCCCATGTGACAGTGGATATTCAGGTATTCAGGACTGCTGGTAACACGTACAAAGTCCCATTCTTTTGCAAATTTCTGAAATAGCTGACTATTAAATTGAGTAACATTGTCAGAAACAACTTTGTTTGCACTACCATGGACTGAGAAATGATGCTTCAACTTAGTAATAACAGCAGTGGATGTTAAATTAGGTAGTAAGTCAATCTCAAACCAATTCGAATAAGAGTCTACCAATACTAAGTAGTGTTGATTGTCCCACTCGAAGATATCACTGGCTACGGCTGACCAAGGTAGTTCAGGAACTTAACGTGGCTGAAGTGGTTCCCTCTGCAAATGTGATCTAGTACTATTGCATACTGAACAAGAAGAAAGTACTTAATCAATGTCTTTCATTAATAAAGGTCAAAATACTAGCTCTCTCGCTCTTCTGTTAGTGGATGTGGTACCTGGGTGACCACAATGCAAAATCTGGATATATTCTTGTTGTAAGAAAACAGGAATAATAATTTTAGGACCATTGAAAATAATGCCATCTTCCATTAACATTCCATCTTGGTAAGGCAAATAAGTTTGCATTTCAGGTTGCTTTTGCAAAATTGGATCAGTCTTTGTATGATCTCTCAGCTCATCAAGTCTAGTGGTGGAGAAATTATGCACTGCCATCACATCAAAGTCAAAATTCTCTGCATCAAGCTGTTCCATCATATTTATAGGTGATCTGGTTAAGGTATCAGCCAGATAAAGTAGTTTGCCTTTCATATAGACCATTTTAAAGTTGCACTTTTGCAATTTGAGCATCATTCTTTTTAATATCACTGGAACTGAATGCATAGGCTTCTTTAAAATAGTAACTAGTGGTTGGTGGTCAGTTTCAATCTGAATAGCTCGACCATAGATATAATCATGAAACTTGGAACATGCAAATACTATTACCAAAAGTTCTTTCTCAATTTGAGCATACTGCATTTCAGTATGGGTAAGTGTTATAGATGCATAGGCTACTGGTCTGCCCTCTTGAAGAATAACTGCGCCAAGACCAAATTTTGAAGCAACACAGGAAAGAGTGACTTGTTTATTTACATCATAGTATCTTAATATAGGAAGAGTGGCAATTTTCTGCTTAAGGCCTTCAAATGCCTTCTGGTGTTGTTCTAACCATGACCATGTAATATTTTTGTACATCAGCTCTCTTAAAGGTGCTGTCAACTCACTGAAGTCTGGTACAAACTTGCCTAAATAGTTGACTATGCCTAGGAAATGCTGTAGAGCTTGAATATTATCTGGTGCTGACATCTCAAGAATAGCTGCTTGCTTGGTCGGGTCTGGTCTCAAGCCAGTACTTGTAAATAAATGATCTATACGTGTAACTTCTGGTAGTCTAAATTTGCAATTCACAGGATTGAGCTTCAAGATTACTGCACGTGCTCTATCTAGAACTCTCTTTAGGTATCTGTCATGCTCTGCTTCACCATTGCCTCCAATGAATAAATCATCTACTATTATGATACAAGGATAACCCCCAAAAAATTGCTCCATTGCACGCTGGAAGACTTCACTTGCAGAATTTATTCCAAATAGCATCCTTAGGAATCTGTTTCTGCCAAACAGGGTATCAAAATTGGTTAGTAATGAGGATTTGTGATCAAGCATCACTTGCCTAAATGAACTTTTTGTATCCAAGACAGAAAAAAACAGTGGAATTCAGTATTAGGGCTGCAACCTCTTCGACTGTATGCATTGGACGATGTGGTCTCTTCAATGCTTTGTTCAGATCTCTTGGATCAATACATATTCTGATTTTGTCTGAGCCTTTATTGTGAGCTGCTACCATAGGCAACATCCATTCAGTTGGTTCTGTCACTAGACAAATTACACTTGCTGCACCATTTTATCCAACTGAGTTGTGACTTTATCTTGCATAGCTATCAGAACTCTTCTTGCTGGTCTTGTTTCGCATTACTGCTCGCATTGAGTTGATCATTAGTTTTCACTTTAGCAAATGTGTCTGCTGATATAACATTACACTTTGAACCAGTGTCCACTTTAAGCTCTGTGAATTTACCATTAATCCGGACTGTAAAACAGCACTTCACTCATTGACAATAAATTTACTGCATCAACTCATTCACCAAGTTTGAAACACTATCTACATAAAAAGTCGACTGCTGCAGCTCCACTTTATCAACTTGCTTTTTTGTGTGACCTTTCTTTACAGCTGTGTGGGGATTACTTGATTTTCAAAACTTTTGAAAATGGTTCCATTTTTTACACTTGTGACATTGCTGACCAAATGCTAAGCATTTTTCTTTTTAAACTCATGATTAGCACCACAATTGTGACAGTTAACAACAAAGCTGGACTTCAGTTTTGCTGACTCACATTTGTACTGCACTGAGCATGCTCCTTTAACTGACTTAGTCTTAGAACGTGCTGGAAAACTATGTGGTTTCCCTGGTGAACTAGCAGAGGTTGTGGCTGCCATGTGGTTAGGCCTACGTCTGTATGCCGTTTGTTGCATGTGATCTACATTTGCTCTGGAGCCTACTGACACCATGCTCTTGTCACTTGTAAGCATACTTGTGTGTTTTTCTGTAACTTCATGGATTTGACAAATCTCAATGGCTTTACTTAACATTAAATCACTATAATGAAGGAAAATCTTTCTCACAACAGTGCTATTAATACCACACATTAGCATGTCTTTTATTAACTCATCTTTTAAGTCACCAAGCCAACACATTTTGGCTTTGTTTCTCATGTCTGTTATATAAGCTGCAACAGTTTCCCCTGGTTTCTGACCTCTCTTGTAAAACAAATGCCTCTCTAATGTAATATTTGTCTGAGGTTACACATTTATCTGAATTTGCGCTTTAAACACTCAGGGTCTTTCCTTGATTCAGCCTGTACAAGAATATGATGATTTTTCACCTTCTCCCTCATATACTGCTGGTGCATACGCAAATGAATGCTCTCTTTCAATGGCTTCTGACCCTTCTAAGTTTAGCAAAATGAATGCCTTGGTGCATGTATCTTTGTCTGAATTAGCTGCTTGTATAAAAATATCATACTCTTGTTCAAATATTCTCCAATTCTCTGGAATATTCTGATCAAATACAAGTGGTAAGGGTTTTCGAATCTGCCATATTAACACATACCAGTGAAGGCTTTTGCAAATAAGCATGAACACATACACATACACATATGCCAGAAATGTATACCAGTATTTGTAACTTTGCCCAATAGCACAACAAGCCTCTGTATAACTGAACTTTGTGAACTAAGTCTCTTGGGCACTGTAATACTCTTGAAATCACTGTACTGCAAGAAATCACCTCATCAGTTTAAGAAGCATTTCAAATAACTGTACGATGCAACTGAACTGGGCAGGAGAAGCCAGAGTCAGTAACATTTCAAAGTAATTGCACTTTACAAATAAACTGTACACAGCACACTGAAATTTCCCCAAAATGGCAGTACCTTGTTAGGCAGTTCTTTACAGTGCAAGAAACACTCTGTAGTGGCAGCACTTTGCGCACAGACCCATCCAGCACAAGAAACTTTTCGAAATGGATATACTTTGACTGTATTTCACAAAATAGTTGCACTCTGCACACAAACTCTCTTGAATACTTACACAGTAATAAGCACACACTGTAAACACTTGTACACACTTTGAGATACTTTGAATAACTCTAGTTATACCATTTATACAATATGAAGTTGTATGGCAAAACACAGCACTTTACCAAAACACATGCAGTCGCCTTGCTTTATTTACGTTTAATGTGCCTTTGTTTTGCTTGTTTAATCTCTTTTCATGCCCATTGTACTTTTCTTGTGCTTGTTTTATTCTAAATATGTCTGTTTTGCTTCAAATACCCTCGTTTTGCTTTAGATATACTCATTTTGCTTTAAACATACTCACTTTACTTTAAACATACTAATTTTGCTTTTCTGATAATCGTTTCATCAAATATCTTAATCTTAAACATTTTTCTTAGTTAATAAACCTTTTTTGCCTCACGCTTGTCTAATAATGTGGTCTGTGCCCTTGTAATGCTCCATTTTATCTTTTTTATAAAATAAGCAATTTGTCTGAATTCTCATTACCTTTGAATCTTCATTGGCTTTTTTTCCATACTAGTTTCTCTTAGTTTGCCTTCACTGTTATCTCTGCACCTCATGGCTCTGAATATCATTCTCTGGAATCCAAATGCTGACACCATATTGCTCTTCTACTTTGGACGCAGTAGAAGAGTCTTTGTGGGTTCTGTTCAAGCAGCTTTATTATATACAAACACATCATGATAGAAGTTTACTGACTTTAACTTAAGTAACTTATATACAAACTAAATTCTGCAATCATACATGCTCACTCTCTGGCTGCGCTCTCAAATTTGCACTGGGAATAGCACATGTCTGGTATTTATATGTGCACATTCAGTCCTTAATATGCTTCTTAAAGATACAGCACATACACTCTGATCTACAACTAGTAAAAACCTCCAAAGCCAATTATGAATTGAAACTAGCCTCTGAAATAAAGGGAAACCACAAAGACTTCTTCAGTTATGTCAGAAACCTCCATGGCAAGGCCCAGGTTTGTTCTGAATTAGTACTTAACAGTATCACTTACACTGATCCTTTGACTTAGCCAACCTGCTAGCAGATAGGTTCAGTGCAAACTTCACCACCCTGTCCTCCCAGGGCCTTCTGATATCCCTGATACTTGTCCTGCACCTCATATCTCCATAGATCAAGTGTTAAAGGCTCTATCCAAGGCAACAAACACAGCTTCCATGTGACCTGATAGTATCCCAGGCTGTATTCTGCACTATCTCCAGCAAGAACTGGATTCATCATTGAGCACCCTATTCAACCACAGCCTATGTACAGGCTTCATTCCAGCAGAGTGGAGAACTGCCATTGTCATCCTCTTGCACAAAAGTGGTGCCACTACTGACCCATTAGCTTGACAAGTCTAATCTGTAAAGCCATGGAGCATATTATTATGAATCTCATAAACAAGGACTTAGGCAATCTCCCAGCACTAGACCCCACCCAGTTTGGATTCATCAAGGAAAGAACTTGTCTGTTGAACCTGGTTGACTTCTTTGAGACTGTCACTAAGGCCCCTGGATGAGGGAAAGTCAGTACATACAGCTTACCTTGATTTGGCCAAGGCCTCAGACACAATCCCCATACACAGGCATCATTGAGAAGCTAACACAACATGGCATACATCTCTATCTCATCAGTTGGGTCATCAACTGGCTCACTGACAGGACACTCAAGGTCAAAATAAATACCCCCACATCTGACAGTAGACCTGTCACTAGTGAAGTTCCCCAGGGATCTGCCCTGAGACCCCTACTGTTTAGCATCTACTTCTCAGAGATCCAGGCAAAGACAAAAGGCCTGTGGCTGACCAGGTTTGTGGACAACTCTAAGTTGTGTGCTGTCATTGACTACCCAAATGATGTTAACGTACTGCAAGAGGGTCTCACAGCAACTAAAGACTGGTGCCAAAGTCATGGCCTCAAGCTAAACCCAACTAAATGTATCATCATACCATTTGGCAAAAATATGACCCCTACTGATTACCACATCAATGGCAGCCCTCTAAGTACACAACCTGTGGTAAGAGACCTGGGTCCTCAGGTTAATAACAATCTCACATTTGACCATCATATTGCAGCAGTAGTCAGAAATGTCTTTTACTTGGCTCATCCCATAAGTAAAGGGATTGCAGCCAGAAAAAAGGAGGTTATTACCTTTCTATACTCCTCCGTCATTAGACCAATAATTAATGCCCCATTTGGTATGTACCTCTACCAACATCTGCACCAACTTGAAAGGCCACAGAAATACCTCACAAAGAGGATCCATGGCCTCCAAAACCTGTCCTATGCGGACAGGCTGAAATCACTCTACTTGGTATTGTACAGATTGCTCAGATGTTATTCGTGCCTCTCCTACAAGGTAATCTTGGAGACTCAGGCCCTGCCCTAGTAGAGATGCTCCATATCCATAAGTCTAATGCCTAGAGCATTATTGACTCAAAAAGCCTAAATCTAATATGCAACATCAACAAAACCTGCTGGAGAGACAGATTTGTCTCCCAGAGGCTGCCCCATCTCTGGAATAGACTTCCCATATATGTCAGAGTACCTTGCTGACCCTCTTCAAGTGCAACCTTGATGAGTGGATGAGAAAACACAAATTTGTCCCAGGGGTCACTGACAGGGGCAACAGGTGCTGACTGAGGTTTCTTTGTGGGGATTAACTATTGCTTAGACTTGTAAGGGCCCCAGGGCCATTAGCCTAGTAACCTCCTATGATAAGATAAAACACATTTCTCCCTTGTGGTTTAGCACTAGCCTTTACTTGGAGTAAAAAATCCACCATTATAAATAACTAACTTATATGCTCCATTAACTCCATTTAGCTAATTTAACATCCATCATTTAATTAAATGAACAAAAGACAGACAAATGATTAAAGGAGGAAGCAACATCTCATGAAAAACATTAACATTTACACCATTTGCTTGACAAAAAAAAAAAAAAACTCATGGTCTAAAGTCACTTAACTTATTTAACACCTATGCAGTGTGGAATGTTATACATCTAGCAACCTACACACATCTTGCATTCCAGAGCATTTTCAGACAAACAGACTTAAAAAGCATAAGATTAACAAATGTAAATATGTTGTGTGCAGTAAAAGCTGTTAAAACTGTTCAAATGCCAATGTTATCTGTAAGAAATTTTCTTTACGATAGTTCATTTATAGACTTTTCTATAAACACTGTATTATACTATAATGCACATAACCCCCAAATTATATTTTTCATAAAGTTTCACAAAGTTTTTCATACCTTGAAAACTATACACCCTAGACATTTATTATTAAAATATTTTGCCAGACATTAGCTTTCACACGACAGTAAGGAAATTTTCTATAAGTGCATGTTTACTAAGATAGTTACATAAATATGAAAATGTTTAATTGTATAATTATCAATACAAATAATATTGGATATCTTTCATGATGTGCAGCTTACAATGCAAATATTAAAGACATTTTTCTTTAACATCTTCTAAGGTTTCATCTATTGTCATTCAACACTTTTTTGAAGTATAAAGTACAAATGTAAATATTGCTTATTTTCATAATTATTAATAAAACTAGCAATATTTCCAGTATAGTGTGATATGAACCAGCATTTGCAGTGAATTGTCTGTCTCCCACATTGCTGTTTGGCACCATATGTCTCTCAGTTATGAAAGTATGTACATAAATATGAAAATATGAATACGTGGCAAACAAAAATGAATTACTCCACTGCTGGACATCATAGATTAACAATCTCAGTGTCATTTTGTTAATAACACCTTGCCCTTTCTAATACTGCCTATTATTAGGCTGGTAAGTCACTTAAAGAAGCCATACCCAAAAAAGTCTGAATTATAAGTATACAAAAAAAAGCGTTTTGGGCTTGAGTGAGCTAAACAATTTTCATAGCGAACATGTCTAATTGATGTTGGCATTTCAACTCATTCCCTCTAGTACCGCTCTTTTGAGTGTGTACCTTAAACTCCCAGTGGGTGTGGCTTGAGTCTTTAAAAAATGAAATTATCAACTTACAGTTCTAACACATACTTATTGACAGAGGTCAAATATCAGTACAGTTGTGCTTCCCATCGTGAATACTTCAAGATAAAAATATTCTTTTGATAGAGTTAATTTACATTTCCTATTTAATATATTGCCTTTATATGGTTTTCCTCAGGAATTCATAAAGATAATTAGGGTTCTATATCAGAAAGCTTCTACCACTATTTAGATAAATAAGCTCAAAACTAATCCTATACTGTTATCCAATGGTACAAGACAAGGTTGCCCTCTTTCTCCATACATCTTTAATCTTTATCTAGAACCTCTCCTTCTGTTTATTTCACAAAAACCTTCCATCATATACCTAGAATCTATAATACAAATCGTATATTCTCTGCTTTTGCTGATGACTTAAATATATCTTTTCAACTTCCCACTACTGACCTCCCAAAAATACTTAAAGCTATAGATGAGGTCTCTGAAATCTCTAACTATAATTTAAATCTAAACAAATCCCACATATTTCCCATGAATCTTATAGGTCATAAGGAATTTTACTTTCCCAAGAGTGAGATCAAGATAAGTTACCAGATAAAATACTTAGGAATAATATTTACTCCTGACTTTAAGGATATGTTAAAGAATAACCTATTACATACATGGACAAGTTTTGAAAGTGATATCAATAGGTGGAAGAATATTAATATGTCATTACTCTCAAAAGCTAGTATTGTTAAGATGAACCTTTTACCAAGAATAGTATTTCAACTAAATGCTACTTTTTCAAATATTCCCCAAAAATTCTTCCTTGATATAAAAAAAGCTATATCAAGATTCTTATGGTACCCCAAATCCACTAGAATTAAATATGACAAACTTGTACTTACCAAAGATAAAGGGGGATTGGGGTTACCTGATTTCATACTCTATTATTGTATAATTACTGCCTACAGACTAATACAGATAATAAGCCATGACCCGTATGTAAATACCTGGACACCCCAGTGGACCAAAATCTGGTCTGAACAATTGAAATCCCTTTGGTATAACAACAAATCCCTACCATTTTTAAACCTTAATTAAAATGGCATATTCACGAAGAATATATACCCACTAATTAAATACATGATTCTTACTACACAGAAATTATTTAAATCATTGCAATTATTAGATGCTCTTGCCTTTATACAACCACTCCACCTAAATCCCAACCTACTAATAAACAATAAACCCTTAAATCTAACAAATTACCCTCTGATAGAAAATCTCACAGTTTGGGAAATATACCAATAAAGAGAATCCAATATACTACAAATTAGACTAGAACTAAATCTTACTAAAAATATACTGTTATTCTTATTCAAATCCATTATCTCATAAATGCTAAATTCTCACAAACACAAGTCGACTTGCAGGATATTAACTTAGTAAAACTAATACTAGAAAACCTTGAGATGAAAGGGAAAACAATTTCTAGGACATATAAACTTGTATTGAACATAAAACACCAGAATTCTCTATTATTTTCAAACTATTGGCAAAAAAAAAATCTCTGACAGATGAAAATAAGATAATGGCCATTGAGAATATGATAAAATTCATTCCTTTTAAGAAGCTGCTATATACACAAATTATGATAAATAACAATGTATGCTATACCCCATCAAAACTAAATAAGTTTAATTCCAACTTCTTGCCTATATGTCCTAACTGCCCAAACCAAACTGCAGATATTCTCCATGTCATGTGGAAGTGTAGCAAGGTACACAACCTATGGTGCTCTTTAAGAATTAGGTTAAAGAAGATGGGATATGAAACATCAACCCTGTCATGGGAGACAGCTATATTGCATATTAACATGACTCAACTTCCAAAAATTAAAAAAAAACATGTCCTTATCATGATGTGTGTCCTTATTAAATTTTATATCACTAAAAATTGGAATGTCGCATCTCCAATTACATGGGAAGGCGTTAGCAACCTTGCTATTAAATATATCTCATCTCACAAACTAGTTTATACAAAAACAAAAAAGAAACACTATTATCAGACATATTGGGGTTACTTATTAGATGTAACATACAAGACATAACAAGGTACAGAGGTTACAATCAGAAAAGTTAAAAAAAAAAAATTAAAAAAAAGAAACAAAATTATATCTTAAAAAAATTTTTTTTTTTTTTTTTTTAGTCTAGAAGGATAAGGAAGTGAGTATATAGATGCAGAAGGCTTTCAGGATGATAGGTATTATTAAGAAATTGATTACTAGCTGCAGTAGAGAAAGTGATAGGTGGAAGACTGCAGAAAGTGGAGAATGATTATGTGCGGTGGTGCAGGAGCATTCCCATGTGGATGTTAGGTAGGAGTGGAGTGATTTCTTAAAGGTGGGAAGGGTAGTGATGGTACAAATGGAGGGAGGGAAGGAGTTCCATAGGCGTGCTAGGGAAAAGGAGAGGAGGTTATGTCCTGGGAGGCAAAGGGGTCTGTAGACTTCTATTAGGTTTTGATTAGTAGTTCTGAGCAGTCTTTGAGTGTGGTGAATTTTAAAGGTAGTGGACAGGGAGGGACAGAGGGATGGTTGAAAAATGAGTTTGTGTGCATATGTGAGCTGAGTATAGGAGAGGTAGTTGGGAAGTTCAAGCCAATTTAGTTTGTGGAGTGGTGCACAGTGATGGGTTGAAGATTTATTACTAGTGGCAAATGTGGCTATTTATTATAACAGGTAGATGGTTTTGTTTTGAGAGATGATTGTAGATTAGTTAAAAGAGGGGCACCATATAGAAGGGAGGGTAAGAGAAATGTGGTAGAGAGAGTGAGTTTGGTAGCTGATGAGAGGTATCGCTTGTGTTGGTAGAGCAGACCGAGTTTTTGGTGGGTTTTTTTAATGTTTAGTAGTAGATGGGACTTGAATTTAAGCTTGTCATCAATTTGAACTCCTAGTAGTTTGGTTTCAGATACCAGTTCAAGTGGTGTATTATTTTGACTGGTGATGGAGAATAGTTGTCTATCCAGTGTGTTGGTTTTAGAGGGGGTAAATATCATTAGTTTTGATTTAGCTGCATTAAGTGCAAGATGGTTATCTTTCATCCACTGTTCTGTGGTGGAGAAGGCATCTTGAGTCAGCTTTAGAAGAGTTGAAATGGAAGATCCAGCACAGATGATTGTAGAATTATCCACGTATTGGATGATGTTAGCATGCGGGATGGAGTGGTAGTAATCATTTATGAAGATATTAAAGAGGAGGGGGCCTAATATGGAACCTTGTGGGACACCTGTGGGGGTGTTTAGGAAGGAGGAGGTGGCTTTCTTCCACTTGACAGCTTGTTGCCTGTTTGAGAGATAGCTGGTGAACCAATTGAGAGTTGAAGGTGATAGGTTTAGCTTTGACAGTTTAGTGAGTAGTAGGTTATGGGAGATAGTGTCAAACGCCTTGGAGAGATCAAGTAGGATGGTAGATACAGTGAGACCAGAATGTCTAGCTTTACTCAGTTTCAAGGAATGATAGGAGGGCAGTCATAGTGCTATGATTAGGACGGAAACTGTGTTGAGTAGAAGTTAGTAGGTTGTTGTCTACTAATAAATAGGGAAGGAGTTGAAGATGGATACATTTCTCTAGAATATTTGAAATAGCGATGGGCCGGAAGTTGGTAATGCTAGTATTATTCCCTCCTTTGTGAAGGGGAATGATAAAAGCCTTTTTCCAGATTTGCAGAACATGACTTTCTTGGATAGAGAGGTTGATTAGGATACTAATAGGGAGGGTGATAGCATCAGCAGCTATGCTGAGGAAGTGTGAGGGGATGTTATTGGGGGCATTAGTGCATGGTTTTAGCCTCTGCAGGAGTTTTTTTATAGTGGAAGTAGGGATTGGTTTCAGGGAGAATGAAGGGGGTTGAGAGGTAGTAGAATGATAGAGTGGAGAAGGGGGGTGTAGGGAGGGGACAAATGGAAGTAGGAGGTGGATGGTTGCACGAAAAGGAAGAGGTTAGTTTGGAAATACAGTCAATGAAAAAAGAGTTAAACTCTGTGGCAAGGTCATTGTCTTGTACATTTGGGTTAGGGTTTGGGTTTTCAGTTGTACCAGGTTTTAAGAGGGAGGTTATACCTCTCCAGAATTTTTGTGGGTCAGTTTTGTGTTTACTTTGAAGAGAAGAGTAGTAGTTTTGATGGTCTATTATAATAAGCTTTTTAACTGTGTTGCGAAGAGTTTTGTACTCATTAGGGGTAGTGGGAGTTTTGTGCTTTTGATAGCGTGCCATGCTTTGTCTCTTAGTCGCATGGTTGTTAGTGTGGTTTTAGTTAGCCAAGGGGTAGTTTTGTTTTTTATTCTCCTGGTTTTTAAGGGAGCATGAATATCTAAAAGATTTAGGAAAGTAGAATTAAAGTGAGTGATAGCACTTTCAAGGGGTAGAGTTTTTAGGGGGTACCAGTTAAATGATTTTAAGGAGTTAGAGAAGGCTTCTGGGTTGAAGTTTTTTTGGTATCTGGAAGTGACGTAATAATGGGTAACTTGTAATGGAGAAGGAAGGCGTGTAGCAAAGATGGGAAGGTGGTCGCTTAGGGAGTCAGGAAGAGTTCCACTATCGGGGTAGTAGTGGGGATGAGAGACTAAGATCCAGTCTATAATACTACCAGTAGTGAAGTCTTTAGAGGGCCTAGTAGTGGAGTTGATGAGTTGAGAGAAGTTATACAGGTTGATGTTAATGGACTGGGTATGGGATTGAATGGAGGACCAGTTGATGTTGGTGCCTCCCATGATGATGGTTTCATTAGATATATTGGTAGAGAACCTGGAGAGGATATCTTCAAGTACAGAGATATTGTCGCCAGGGGGAATGTAAAGTGAGGCTATGCATATATTTTTGTGTTTATTTATTCGAAGTTGGGTTAGTATTAATTCTTCGTTGTTGAATTGAGGAATAGCTTTATTGTAGGGAGTAATGCATAGAGAGGATGAGTAGAGTAGAGCTACTCCACCCCCTTTTTTTAGGTTCTGTCTGCCCTGATAATGGAGTAGTTAGGTGGTACTATCTCCACATCTTTTATATGAGGTTTTAACCAGGTTTCATATATGCCTAAGATATCTGGTTTGTTATGGTGTAGCCAGGCTTGAAGGTTTGGAACTTTGTTTGCTAAGCTTTGTGCATTAAGGGATGCTAGTCGAATGGATTTAGATGTAGAGGGGGAGGTGTTTGGGCCTGGGTTAGGGTGCACATCCCCAGATAATAGTAGAGATGTTAGAATTTGCTTTATGTAGTAGGGTTTTTGGTTTTTTTTTCATAAGTAATAGGAGTTGTGGGGGATATGTTTGGTAGAGTGGGGATTGAAGTTTTATAAGGTGAGATAAGCTTGTAATGAAAGCATAGATTGTGTTTGATGGGATAAAGTGTAGGCGATATTGGTATGACTGAGTAGGAGTGAGGTATGTTGAGAGAGCAGGTCGTGTGAAAGAGCGGGGTGTGAGATAGGGTGTTAGGCTGGGTAAGGTAGTAGATGAAGGTTAGGTTCAGTAAGAGAAGCAGTTGAATGGAGAAGAATGTATATTTTGGAGACACGTTTAGGTTGCTTGGGAGTTATATGGTTAATAGTAAGAAAGAAGAGGGATGTGTGGTGTATAGAATGAGGATGATGTGGGGTTTGTGGTGGAGGGAAGTTGTGAGGGGGAGGGAATAGGAAGAGGAAGGGGTGGAGTTTAGCAGTAGGAGAGGAGGTAGGTGTGGCCATGTG
This sequence comes from Protopterus annectens, assembly GCF_019279795.1. Classification (NCBI taxonomy): domain Eukaryota; kingdom Metazoa; phylum Chordata; order Ceratodontiformes; family Protopteridae; genus Protopterus; species Protopterus annectens. Next base: position 1,223,201,124 of record NC_056732.1, read on the forward strand.
GGTATAAGTGTAGATGTAGTGGGAGTGGGTGGGAATTGGGGGTAGGGTTTGGGAGCAGAGTGAGCCCATAGGGCGAACGGAGCGGGATAGAGCAACAGAGCTGGAAAAAGTATCAGCCACTGCAGGAAGGAGCTGGGGTAAGTAAGAGAAGGTGCAGTAAAAGCTTGGTAGAAGTGGTAGAGGAAACAGAGTAATTCTGGGGGAGAGGAGAATAGGGTAGTGGAGGGGGAGAGGAGTAAAAAGTTATGGGATAGTAGGCTGTAGTAAATAAGAGGGAGAAAGAGGTAGGTGTTAGAAGAAAGCTCAAAAAAGACAGGACAGCAAAAGTTATTATAAGAGAAGGGTATGAGTAAGCAACAAGTGGGAAGGTGCTGCCACCTAGTGGTGAGTGGAGGAAAATAGACAGGCAGAGAGACTAAGGGGAGATAGAATGGAGCTAGAGACAGAGGTAGGAAAAGGTAGAGGTAACAGTGAGTACCAGGGTAAGTCTTCAGAGGGATAGAGGAATGGAATGGGAGATTAGAGGTAGTGGGTTAGAGTGGGATCTTTGGGGTATGCGGTAAGCTGCTGAGACACACACTGGGGCACAGTCTAACAGATAAGGATGTTATGATAAATTAGTTTTGTTTTATGTTTTTAAAGTTACATACATTTATTGAGAGCTAAAGATGAGGAATTCCATACTGTGGGTTCCTTATGGATAAGCCCGAACTGGTTAGCAGGATAAAAATCCAATTGGGCTGAACTTTGCTTTGAGCGATGAGTCCGTGTATTTTGGGAGGTACTACTGGACCCTCAGGATAGGTGAGCTGTAAAAGAGAAGGGAGAAACAGACAAAAAGTAAGTATAGGGAGAAGGGAGGAGAAAGGAGGAAAGTATGAGCTAAATAATAAAAGGAGGTGGAGAACATATAGAAGGGAAAGGGTAAAGGAACAGAGGAGTAGGTCTAGAAGAAGGGTATAAGAGAGGGAGGGTTAAGGAGACAGTAGAAAGTAATTGAGAGCAGGAAAAGAAGGAGAGCAAGGAGCAAGATGGAGGGGAGAGAGCAGTACTGACAAGGTTTAGACACTGACACAACCACTAGTAAGCAATCTAGAAACAAATTAAATTATACACTTTTTTAAAAATACATTGTGAGGAGCAGATGAGTACAGTGATATAACAGCAAGTACAGGCATATTATATACCCTTGGAACAGGATTAAATATGCATTATACCTCTACACAAAGTGTTAAGGAATATCTAGGTTATTTGCAGAGCAAGGTCAAAAGGCAAAAAACAAAATAAACAAAGCCTTAGCAATTTCTCAGAGCCGGTACAATAGGCTAGGGAGGGAGATGTATAACCCCAATTTACACCAAACAATGGCAGGACTATAAATAATAGAAGTAGCGAGAAAAAAAAAGAGTATTGTGCTACAGAGTGGAAGGGGTAGGGTAGAAGGGAAGGAGAGTATGTAACAAAAAGGCTTAGTCTAGTAGCATTTACTCAGTTAAAAAGGTGTTTGGGTAGGATAAAGGAAAAAATAAAAAAAATAGTTCTAGAGCAGCTGCAATACAGCGCCTGAAATAATAATTTGTTTTGTGTGTTTGATTGGACGTATCGCTGTTAATATCTGAAAATTCAAATAAAGAGATTTTGAAAAAAAAAGATAAAATATTCTGATACATTTTATGTAACATATTTTTGGAATTATTAGTGCAAATATGAACAAGCAAAATTTGGCACCTGGAGGCACAGTAGGAGGTAACTGCAGAAATGTCTGGAGGCGCACTCAGCTGTAATGAGTTGTTAAACAAGTGTATTGTATTTCAACATCCTAGTTTCAAGCCTATCCAACAAATTGTACTCATTGCCTCACTTGGTAAATATACTATATCTACTACTAAACATTGTTAATCAGCAGTTATCACACCATTCCAGGGATCCATTAACAACCCCAATGCAGACCATATAGCTTGCACTAAAAACGCTCTGCTCCCACTATGTGGCATTTTGAGATTCAGAGACTAATTGGCTGCACTGAGGAAAGACCTCATTATGGGCTAATTTGCATTTCTCTGAAACACATTACCTGCCACAAAGTGCAGAGCAGCACTGTGTTCGTGGCAGCATCATGGAAGCAGAGGCACCCTCATCAGTCACTCTCATACACACAAACACACAATAAAGCACACCCAGTGACAGACACACCATGCACCCCATACCTGTTCCTCTTATCAAATCAGCAATGCTGTCTCTTTTTCCCCTGCCCTGGCTTGTTCTCTGTTTTCCTCTTCATCCATTATTTTTAGGACCAGGATGCCTTATTGAATGAATATTGCATTTTCTACCATAAAGACTACATCCTTTTTGAAAAAGCACTATATCTATACTTATGAATGTCTTTATCAATCTGTTCTAACACTGGAGCTAGCTCTGTGATACAGATGGATAAGCCTTGACTGAAGCTGAGATTATCATGGATTGACTAAAAGCCTGAGAGCTAGAAAACCTGGTAATGGAGGGCAGGGGTGAACAGCCACTGCAGGCTCTGCCATCTTAAAGGAAGGAAAAGGGTCCAGTACACTGCAGTGATGGGCACTTACTGGAGATGAGGGGTACAATGTGCAGCACATGGACCAGGGAGGAGTGATCTGCCAAGCCACAAAATGTAGTAGCCTGTGCACATACAGGAGTGGACTCCACAGGGTAAAGGTACAGTAGGACCTTAGATGTGCTTATCAGACATCAGCCATAATAAGGAAAGGGACTGAAAATGAGAAAAATCTCCTGTTGCTTATTTGTCTGACAGCTATCCTTATGCAGGGCCATAGTTAATAGGTTCATAGATGTTTACTAGGTTAATGACCACACGGCCCTTTTAAAGTATATCCATGCACCCAAATCTCTGACAAGTTCTGGCACCCTTAATAAGTAGAAGCAGAGGCTTGGGAGAGAAGCATTTAGAAGCAGGGAACTGGGGGATGAGCCATTTACAGGCTGCCTGTGTCCATTAAAGACATAGATGCCAAACCAGGGATGGATTTCTTGTTCCTCATCCAATTGTCCAAGTTACACTTGAATTGGGTTAGGCAGGTACTCTGATTCGCATGGATGGGGAGCCTGTTCCAGAAGGTAGTCTCTGGGATACATACCTGTCTCACAAGCAGGTCCTATTTATATCACAGGCAAGGTTTAAGTTTTTAGAATGGGTAATTTGGATGCTGTTTATTTTCTGGATATGCAGGAGGTCCATCATAGTAGGGTCTGACAAAGCCTTGTATGCCAGGCATAGATCTCCCCTAAACAGTCTGTAGGAGGCAGAATACAGTGACAGGGCTTTGCAGTAGCCTGTATAGGTTGTGTTACTTATGCCCTGTATTCTTTTAGTGAGGAACTTCTGTGGAAATTCCAATTGTTGGATATGCCTGGTTAGGTACATACCAAAAGGGACATTGTACTCAATGACAGGTCTGAGGAATGCTGAATATAGTGGAACAATGACCTACTTGGACGTAGGTGCCATGCATTTGTTTTTAAGTTGCACAACACAGAATGATTTCCTCACTACTGTAGAACATGATGGTCAAAGGCTAGATTACTGTCTATTTGTGTCCCCAAGTCCCTGACTACTGAGTCAACTCTTAGGGTTGTGTTGTCAATATGATAGTTTCCAAGGGTAGATGCCTTCTCAAATGATACTGTTTTGCATTTCTTGGCATTTAGTTTTAGTCCATGGCTCTGGCACCAGTTGTTTGTCTGTGTCAGTCCTGAGAAAAAAAATTCGCTTGTGGGTGTTTCAATGACAGCTCCTAATATGCAATCATCTGCAAATTTAGTCAGACAGAGGCTAATGGCACTGGACTTGACTTCAGAGAAGTAAATACCAAAAAGGAGCAGCCCAAGGGCAGATCTCTTAGGGACACTGCATGTGGCTGGCTTCTTTGTAGAGGTGGATTCCCCAGTTCTCACTTCCTGGGTTCTGTCTGAGAACCAGCCGGTGATCAACATGGTGACATAAGGGTTTTAAGTAACCTCTTAAGTTTGTCAACAATGCCCAAGTGGGGTATTGTGTCAAATGCCTTGGCCAGGTCAAGGTATGGTGGTATGAACCATTTTGCCATCATCCATTGCTTTGCTGACCTTCTGAAAGAAGTCCACCAGGTTGATTAGGCATGACCTGCCCTTGAAGAAACCAAATTAGGTTGGATTCAGTGTCTGCAGGTTTCCCATGTCATTACTGATGATTTCCATGATAACTCTTTCCATGCCTTTGCATATGAGACTAGTGAGACTTTTGGGTCTGTAGTTCCAGGGTCTGTAGATGGCCCACCTTTGTGCAGAGGGATGATTGTTGCTGTTCTCCATTCATAAGGCACAAAGCCTGTTTGGAGGCCACAGTTAGATAGCAATTCCACAGGGCCTGATAGACCATGTTTCGTGCTATTTAGAAGTCATCCTTGGAAATTGTCTGCACTCATTGATGTAGTGTTCTTGGCCTTAGAGAGAGAATTAAGGACCTATTCCCTAGAGATAGCAGGGGAGTTATATTTGATGGTATTTCATGAGGGAGGTGCCACAAAAGGAAATACTGCCAGCCCAACTATCTGCAATTTTGTAAATATTTATGTCATTTGTGAATATTAATATGATTTATATGGAAATGTAACAAAAAGAGCTACTGCCAGCCTAGCTATCTGGAATTTTGTAAGTGGTTGTGTGTCATTTGTGAATATCAACATGATTCATATGTCAGTGTTACAAATGTATTAGAACTGTATGTCATATTGTATAGACATACGCGCTGAAAAGATATTCATATATACTATTACAAGACTGAAACACAATAGATTAACTTGCAAAACTAAAGAAGAGCGGTTGAGGTTAAAGTGCCATAAACAATAGATGTTATCTCTCAGTTTCAGTGCAGTAACAGGCACAATGTCTAGAACTAGAAGTTTTTTTGTATTGCCTTGAAAGAGAGATAATTACTAGGCTTAAGATGTAGAATTGTTTTATTGATTTAGGACTCCCAGCATCTGCAAATGTCTGAGGAAAAGCCTTTGTTTATATATTTTCACAGGAAGATGCTAAATGCGTCCTCAATGGTTGTTTTTTGAGCCTGGGTACTGAAGTCAGATGACAAGAAGTGATGCCATGCTGCAAATATCCCAGCAACACAATTTGAGATATTAATTTAAGAACTCTCTGAGAGAGAGAGACTATGCATTTTGTATTTGTCTTTGAACTGGCAGGCATCAGCTGAGGAAAACCTACTCATCACATCTGTCTTGCCTGGCTCTGTAAATAAGCCAACTAGGGTACAGTAATTTCTTTAAGATTCAGTATTGAATATAGTGAAGATTAGTTTACATGTTTTTGTATTTATTTGAGACTGTCCTGCAATGTTGTTTTAAATATTTCCTGTGATTTTGAACTCTGTCGCTGTGAATACATATTTAGTGTTTTCTTGTTCTTTTATTATTTATTATTAAATGTATTTAAACCTTTCAACTGTGGCTAGTCTGTCTAGAGATATTTAAGCTCTTAGAGTACTTGCATATCTATTTGGTGACACTGTGCAGGCCACTCCTAATAACCTTGCTTGTGGTCAAATGACCATTTGGATTAATAGTAACATTACACAGTAAGATTAGACACCCTTTGCTAAGAGCCTTAAAGTAGCTGATAAGTAGTGGCTGGTGGCAGTCCAAACTACCTTATAGTCTAGGCAAAATGGGGCATAACTAGTCAACCTGTGCCAGCCTTTCACAGGTGTGTGTGTCTGTGTGTATGTGTGTGTCTATAAATCAAATCTCAGAGTGTGTGTGTCAGCTACTTGGGCGGGGACACAAAACACGGGTTGGACAGAGAGGGTGCTGGAGGTCTTGGCTTGGCCACTCAGCTGAGATCTGAATTCTATAGCTGTACCAGTGGGGAGTCTTATTGGGATCTGGAAAAACAGAGAGAAAACAGCCCCAGACTGACTGTGGAGTCTGTGTGCTCTTAAGGGAAGTTGCATTTTACTGTGTGTGCACTTGTCATTCTCCCAGTGTGTACATGCCCCACAGTTGCCAGTGGTGGGGACTGAGTCTCCTTGATTATTGGGCCAGTGCTGGGGTGTCACATATTAATTGGTGGGCAGTGGTGGGATATCCACATCATAGGAGGTTTGATGGGGGGGGAGAGGGGTAAAGTTGAAGCTGACGTTGTGAACATTGAGCACAATTGTGTATTGCCTTTGATGATGTGTACATAGCTAAAGAATGCCTTGTGGATGTCCTTGGCCTGGGAGGCCAAATATATCTGATTTTTTTCTTTGGTAGACTTTATTTGTTTTCTGAATTGTTTGCTTAGTTTGATGAGAGTACTTTTATCCTGCTTAGTGCTGCACCTCCTAATTTGTGCTATGATTTTCTTCCTTCTGTTATACAGCCTATTGATGCTATGACTCCACCAGGGTGGCTTGTTCTAGGAATTAGTTCAGAACTTCTTCTGGTGGGTACAGTTGCCTCTATGCAGCTATTATCATTCTTGTATAGGGTTTCTGTGAACATTTCTGGGTAGGCATCAGTGTTCTCAGGGTTTATGGGGGCTAGAAATTTTGCCAGGTTACCACTTAATAGTAGGAAGTTAGCCTTAGAGTAGTTCCTGAATATTCCAGGGTTAGCTGGGGTTCCAGGTTTTATTTTTACTTCACAGGAGACCATGTTGTGGTTTGACCTTACCAGAGAAGACATTACACTAGGGGGTAAGCAGCACTCTCCATTGTTGGTGAGGACTAGATCCAGTATGTTTGCGCCTATGGTCAGCATATTGACAGTCTGGTCTAGGGAGTTTGCGTTTACAAAATCCAGGAAACTCTGTGCCTATGTTTGCTGTTGTGTATGATTTCTGGTTAATAGTGGATAATTAAAGTCATCCATGACTATGGTATTAGGTTAGATGGTGAGTGATTCCAATAAGTTTAAATACACTTTATGGGTTTCCTGGGTCATACAGGAGACATATAGCATGCAAGTAGGTGGTGTTGGATTTTGCCTATGATGATTTGAACATGTTGAAGCTCAAATGCATTGTCTTGTTTGACCAGCCTTGAGATGTATTATGTTTTGATGTTAATCTAGACTCCTCCATTTTAAGTCACTGCCTGTGTAGTAGCTGGTTTAAATGTGTGGAAGGCATTATAACCTTGCACTGTTTGTTTGCTCTCCGTGGCTTTAATTAGGGTGGAGAGAAGGAGGTGGATGCCCAAGTCTGTGGTCTCAATAACAGCTACTTAAATTCCATTCCATCAGAAAGTGGTGCAACTTATGTTATTTTATTTTATTTTTATTTATTTTACATTTGTTGACCGGGCTAGTCTAGCTGGATATATGTCCATTTTCAGTAGAGGCCCGGGGAGAAAAGCTCCAAGGGTAAATTACAGATATAAAAAACATATAGGAAACAGAACATAGACATTGGTAAATACATTTTTTACAAAAAAGCAGTAAGAAGGGAACATTAATTTAAAAATTGCAAACAAAATATCATGTATGAATTTTTTTTTTTTTGTCAGAAAGCATACATATAAAGTTAATGTAAGGATAGAGAGGATAGAAGAGGAAGGAGTGAGTTAACCTGGGTTGGTGCAGGAGCATAGCCAGTGTTTGTTGAGATGATTTTTCACTTGTCTTTTAAAAAGTGAGAGAGAGAGAGCACAAAGATGTGATGTCAGAGGGTAATTTATTCCACATTTTTCCAACAGAGTTGGAAAAGAGGCAATCTCCAGCAGAATTATTAGGTTTGGTAATATTTATCAGTAGCTTGTTGGAAGAACGTAGATGCTTCAGGTTATTGTAAGGTGAAATGAGGTTAGTGAGTATGGGTGTTTTAGTTGGCTGGTATAGGATTGTATGAGCTATTTGGAATTGTTTTAAGAGGAGTTGGTTAGGGAGTTCAAGCCAACCTAGTTCTCTTAGGTTCAGGCAGTGGTGAGTTCTAAATGGGGTTCCTGTTGGCACAGGGCTGCATAACTAGTTAGCATGGCGGAGTTGTGGAGTGTGAGTGCCTAGAATTACAGACTGAAGGCAGCATGAATAATCATTTAAACATTAGAGACTCTAGCTGCTTAAGTAACTTGAAAGTCTCTACATGTGTATGTGTGTATGTGCACGTGTGCATTTTTGCGTGTGTGTGTGTGTGTGTGTGTGTGTGTGTGTGTGTGTGTGTGTGTGTGTGTGTGTGTGTGTGTGCATCCGTGTACATGTGTGTGACTGTGTGTTTTGAACTTTGTCTGTAGGGCTTTTTTTCTCTTGTCTTCAACTGTGCATTTTTTTTGTTCTCAATGAAGTTTTTTTTGGGGGGTGGCACTAGTTATGACAGTATTACTCCCATGTATCTCATGAAACAGGGTATAACTGTAGGTAATCAGTGGTGGGGACAGATGGTTGGCAGGCAGGGATGAGCAGAAACATTATACAAAAATATCATCTAAACATCAGCCGTATTGTTTTTTTTTCCTTATTCCTGGTAATTTTTATATTATACTATAATAGTCAATGTCATCCTTTCCCTCTCCAGGTTCCCACCTCCCCTACCAGCATTCCCCAAAAAACATTTAACTATGTTTTGCTTTTTCTTTGTATGTAACTTTTTATATGAGCGGGTAGCAAAGTTTTTATTTAACCTTCGTACTTGAATACATTTTTGGATATAGTGGTCAAATGACACTGCAGTACATTGTTGCTTAAATTATACTAATTGATATCTGCATTTGTTTGCACACCAGATTTGTTATACTTGTCGGTCCATTCTTTCATATTGCCACTGCTACATCTTTATCATTTCCAATTAGTGCTAGTACTGGGCTAAGGAAGATTTATACTGCAGGAACACCGGTACTCATTTTCCTGTTTATAACAACATGGTTTATCAAAATATTGGCACAAGCTGATGTCATAATTGAAATGTGTTACTGCTTGGAGGATAAGGCCTAAATATACAAGTGAAATTGCTGGACTGTTTTTTTTTCCCCTTTACTTATTCTCCTGTTCAGCTAGTTTACACTTGTGATGTCTCTTTTGTGTGTTTTTGAATGCTTCCTTGAAACCAAAGAAATCTCTATTCATTTCCTTTAGTGGATTAGTTTTCAGAGCCACAAGTGAGTTGCTATTGGGAGTGCTGACAGGAAAGGCTGAAAGTATTTGCAAGTATTGCATAAACTTAATCTGTAGTAGGGCTGGATTTGCAACCTATACTAGGGCTGGATTTGCATTTTACCTTGCCATTTACTGTTGTGCTTGTTATTTTCCCCTCTCTCTTTTTATTATTCATGTTTCTTATCTTTTGTCATATAAATTCTTTATTTTAGTTTGGGGTGGGGGAGGATTTTCTACCTGCTTTCACTCTAGGGTATACTTAGTTGGGATGCCATTTATGTATATATATATATATATATATATATATATATATATATATATATATATATATATATATATATATATAGATATAGATATATATATATTTTTTTTTTTCAATTTGTGAGTTCAAAAGCATTTTAAAGACCTTTTGTTTATAAAGGAATCCTATAAAACTTCAAAGTATGAAAAGCTATTTAAAACAGAAGTTTTCAGCCTATCATTTTGTCATTTTGCGAAAGAAATCAGACTACCTGTGGTTCAAAATTATTTTTTAACAACTCATGTAACTGGATATGTAAGACAGTCACTGTACTTGTAGAAAAAATGATTTATCATTGCCAAAGGAAACTCAAGAGGTATCTCAGAACTCTTGGGGTCTAGAGAAACCTGTCAACCTCTTATCTTCCAAAATCAATTACAAAGCCAAAAAGAAGAGAGAGAAAGACCTCAGGTCTGGGATACTTCATATTCATAGTATTAACTTTGAAAATAGACATTATAGAGGTTATGGATTACAATTCACTTTTTGAAGTAAAATAAGTCTGAAAAAATAAAGACTACTATACTTTATTAATTGTAATCCATCGCCTTTTCTCAAAAAAATCACCAGTTTTAAAAGGCGAAGAGCAAAACATTTAACAGCAATTAGGGTTGTCCCGGAAAATCATTGACACTTTATAGAGGTATGGGTCCTGCTATGCCTGAAACCATGCAACCTCTGTTTTTGTAGCCAGCTTAGAAAAAGTATGCCTAAAATAACCTGTGATTGTATAATCCTTGCAGGGAACTAGAACACAGTGCTTAATCCTAAACTACTGGGATGAGTGCTAAGCTATAGTTAACAAGTTCTTACATCAGTATGTGGTATGTTCAGTTTAGTAAGATCTCAGACAGTTCTCCATTTAGAATCAAATATGTCTCTAAAGGAGGAATATGCTCACACAGTTCCAGACTTCACTTCTTTTTGATCTCTGATTCCTTCTTGTATAGAGTTGTAGCAGACAGAATATATCCTTTTTGACTTGCTAGCCACTATCAACTATTAATGAAGCTTTCCTCTCCAGCAGCTATTACTAGAGACTGATTCTGGACAGTTTTTCCATTAATTTTGCAATAGGAATGTACAGTTGCATAAGTAAACTTACCATAACAGTACATTTTTGAATTATCCCAGCTGCAGTATCTATAGCTTTATGGGTTATATCCTGTCAAAGATATAACAGCCAGACAGCTTCCATAGCTTCAGAGCACCCACCACACATCCAAATCATCAATTAGTTTGAGCTGAGCTGACTAAAAGAGGCAGGATTGGGCAGCAAGCCCCTAAGACTTTCATGTCAATAGAGAGAGGGCAGCATACCTCTCAAACTCTAAGAGCAAGAAATATGGACAAAGCCATGAACAAAAGTAGGACAAAGGACCAAAGATAGGGACAATTTTTAAATATTGCTCTTACAAACTTAGAAAGTTGATAGAATAACAGGTTTTGCATTAGCATGCATTTTGCAGGATATGTCTGAAACTCAAATGTCTGTCATTATTTTCTAATTTTGGTCTTTAATGATTTGCCACTAATTTGCCAGAAAACTATAGTTTTATGAAAAACTGACCAAAAATATGAGGCAAAATCTGTACACCTGAGAGGTATGGAGGGAGGCTGAACCCTGAAATGACAATGCTAGGAACAACCAATAGTAAGTATTCATGCCTCAACATAAACAACACACCAAAAACATGAGGGATGGAAGGAATGAATGACTACTGTAGCAGTGATCATTCAAACATCTACTTCTATAGTAAGTTTATGTACACAGCCTATATTATGTTCATCAAACTGATGAGTGCTATAGCAGCCTTAGCTATATAGATTGATTACTCTAGCTTACAACATCTGAGAAATGGAAGGGGATGGATCCAGGAGTCCCAGAAGAAAGGTCCTAATAGACCTAGAGAAGGAATTAAGCTTGAAATACATTGTACATGTATGTACAGAGGACCAAGTTTCTGCTTCTAAAATACTTCTACAGTCCAATCCTTTCCAAAAAGCCATAAGTTAAGCTAAAGCTCTGGTAGAGTGGTCCTTGACCCTGTCTGGAATAGTTTTGTTGTGGTGAGTATAACAGAAGTTAACAGCATGAGACATTCATTTGGAAATAGTCTATTTTGAAACAGGTGTTCCTTTCCTTTAACCTTCACCAGAAATATACAACAGATCTGAAACGCTGAAAGATTTAGTTCTGTCAAGATAGTACCTGAGTTATCTGTGGATATCCTTTCTCCATTTTTAGAGTGAGGAAAAAAATGAGAGATGTATAGTTTGACTTAAAGTAAACTGGAACACCACTTAAGATATAAAAGAAGGATTAGGTCTCAAAGAAATTCAGTCATTGTGGAAAATGAGATGTGGTTGACTCACCATAAGAACCTGCAACTTAGTCTTCTTGCAGAGGTCAGAGCAATCAGTAAAACAGGTTTCCATGTTAAGAACCTCAATTCAGCAATGATGCATCAGTGGGTGCCTAAGGGTGCTTAAACATGAAAGCAGCCCACAAAGGGGGAGATTATAGTAGTAAAAATATAGGTAAGCAACATACTTCTCAACCTCTTAACCTCTTAGAGCAAGAGATCTGGACAAAGCCACCAATAATGGAGGGACAAAGGCCCAAAAATAGGGGGACTTTTTAAACATTACTCTTACAAACTTAGAAAGTTTATGGAATAATAGGCATTGCATTAGCATGAATTTTCTGAAGATATGAAATCTGAAAATCAAATGTCTGATATTATTTTATGACTTCAGTCCTCAGTTCTGAAAAAAATCTGGACAGTTGAGAGTTATAGTAAGAAATGTATACCCTCTGTACATGCAGCATTGGCTTTGGCAATGTTCTTAATTAACAAACCCTTTAAAAAGGATTTAAAAACAATAGCTACTACAATTACCTAAAGTATTTAGAGCAGCCAAGAGCCGGAGAAGGATCTAAGAGTTCTTAGGAACTCCATATTCCTGGAAAATATTACGAAGTAAGTAAAACTCACATAATACTCAGTATTCAGTAATAATAATCTTCATGGTTTCATTAGTGGTCCAAACATAAAACTTAAGGATCAAAACTTTTCACCCATTCTTCTACTTTATGATTTTCAGAAATAGTTGTTTATTACATACTATGAAGGATGCTTTTTAAGTAATTATGTATGTATTTATTTATTTGCTATGATAATTGAGTAAGAGAATATTTTTCACTGAAAGTGTTTTAGCACTGACTAAGAATAGCAAGTCTCCCGCAATGCCAACACCCAACAATCCAAGCAATATTGTAGATGCATTCTCATTTCAGACAGTCCCAAAATAAACTATTGCAAAACTATTAAAGAAGTTGAAACCCACTTCACTGGCAGCAGATAACTTGCCAGGAGAATATCTAAAATTAATAGCAGATGTTATTGCCTTCCCTGTGTCAATACTTAGAAAATGCTCAATAACAGAACAGTATGTCCAAGCTATTTGGAAAATTGCATATATTGCACCATTACATAAAGGAGGCAATTCAACAGAACTAACAAACTACTGGCCCACTGCTACACTCTCATCACTTTCTAAAATTCTGGAAAGATGTAGCCACTTTCAACTTCTTCAACACCTTCTAAATAATAATCTCCTCTCATTGTCACAGCATGGATTCCGATCATATCCTAGCACTACTACAGCTCTTCTAAGTTTCACTAATACTATAAATAAATTCAGAGACAATGGCAAACTAGTGTCTTCAGTCTTTTTGGACAAGTCTAAAGCATTTGATACAGTTTCCCATTCTAAGTTTCTGGCCACTCTGAATAACCTTAATATGAACCCTGATGCTGTTAACTGATTTCAAAGTTATCTATGTAGCTGCCAGCAAGTTGTGAAATGGAAACAAGATCTATCCCCACTGCTTCCTGTTACACTTGGAGTCTCTCAAGGTTCAATCCAATGGTCCCTCCTCTTTAGCATATTCATAAATGATCTTAATACTGCCTGCTGTTGAGTATCTATCATACAATACACAGATGATTCAACCCTCATATGTGCAGCATCCACAATAACTCAACTTCTTACATTCACACAAAAAAGCCTTCTCAGATATTGAAACATGGCTAGGAAACTTACAACTCATTCTCAACCCTAATCAAACTAAAAGTATGATATTTCATCCATCTAAACTTACTAACCTCCCAGTTAACTTTTATATCACTGCCAGAAATAATACTAGGATTTTCCTAGTTTCCCAAACAAAACTATTAGACATCGTAATTGACAAAAGACTAAAATTTGACATACACATTTCTAACACAATCATACAGGTTCACAAGAAAATGGGAACAATGTATAGAAACAAAAAATTCTTAACAGCTGCTGCAAGAATAGCCATAGCTAGAACCCATCTTCTCTCCTCACTCTTATATGCACCCCCCATACTTACTAACCTCAAAAACTCAGAACTAAGTAAATTAGAACAATGCTACAATAAGATTGCCAAATTTTCAACAGATTCCACACATTCAACCCATCATTGTCAATGTCTAAAAAATCTTTCTTGGTTAGAACTACCTCATATTATGAACTATAACCAATTAATAATGGCTCACAAAATAATTCACAATCCTGACAATGTAGCTTCCTTAAAAAAACTTCTACAACCCTACTCTAACATTCGTAGTCTTCAATCATCTAACAAAGACTTACTCCAAGTAACCAAAGTATCCAATAAGCAGGCAACTCTCTTTACTCTAACTTTGTTGCTAAAAATTGGAATAGCCTTCCACATAGTAATAGATCCATAAGCAATCTTAATCATTTCAAAATATCTCTCAAAAGACACTTATTTGAGTCCTGGCTTTGCACATGTAACACTCCAGGTTAATTATTAACTTAGCATTGCATATCAGTTTGGCTGGACATATTAACTCTGTTAACATATCCCTTCAACAACACTACTTCTCTATAAGTGGTTACATTCCTAGCTGCAACTCTCACCACAAAAGTATTACTAACTATGTACTACTTTGCCTAAGAGATTCTCCCTACTTAATTTCCTAAATAATGTTATATTACTCCACATATATAAGTTCAACCATATATTTGTCTATGCTCAAGTGTTTAAAGTCTTGTTCTATTTTATACTATGAATATATTTTTGTTTTTACATTTTTATCCTGTACATGTGTTAACACTCATTTTTTGTCTATAATTTCTATCACTTGATGTGATGATTTTGTATGTAGGCTTAGGTTGGAGCTTTTCTCCCCAGGCCTTCGCTGAAAATGGTCACTGTCCCAGTCGGACCATCCTGGTAAACAAATGTAAAATAAAATAAATAAAGGATATGTCATCTGTCCATATTTTAATTATAATGAATGCCTTAGTTTTTAATCCATTGAAGGCCAGTTCGTGTAGTTTAATAAGGAGTTTCTTTATGGAGATCCGTCTGTTTTAGCCTTATGGTGTTCAGATATTAAATAATTATGGATCAGTTTTGCAGCCCCATCATATTTATGTCCATCAATTATGCTATTTCTCCACATACCATATTTAAAAAACAGGTGATAAAATATGCTATCAAATCATTTATCAAATACTGAAATACTCAAACATACACGTAACTGAACTAATTAATAAAATGTAAAAGGGACTCCTCTTTAAAATAAGAATGGACTCTGTACCAGCTCTATGATGCAGAGGGATGGAGACCTTACTGCAACTCAGGCAACCATGATCCAAACATCAACCAGTTGCTGGAGAAGGCAAGAAGGGAGGAAGATGATTAAAGTGGTGTGTCATGCACGCATCTCCTGATGAGAATGAAGGGTTGTGGCTACTCAGAAAATATGAAAGGAAGTCATATTTTTCCAGTGGAGACTAGGGAAACCACTTCCAATACTCAAGGGAAGAGGACAAGTCTGATTGCTGGCTATGTCTCTTACAGAAGTGATCGACATCCATGGGTTTTAGGCCATTATATATCCTCCTCCTGTTCTGTGAGCTGAACATCTGCAGGGGAGATGGAGGGCTGCATTAGAAACCTTTGAACCACCTTTGATGACTGACTGAATATTGGCCCTCCCAATCAACACCTACCCCACTGATGGGAAACCAATAGGTCAATTGGCCGTGAGAGGGCTGGTAATCAATAGGGCTGGTAAACACAGACAGTGGGACCAAAGAGTGCTACAAATAAAAATAAAAATGTATTCCTGTATTCAGAGACATAATGCTTAGTTCTGCATAAGGGCTGTGCCTTGTTTGTCTGGTTGGGTTGGTAGGAGTAAGGGTCATATAACTGAATTCTGGTCCTGTAATGCTGGTGCACAACTGAAACAATGAGGGTACTCCTGTACTCCCCTACAGCATACCTGTCAATTGTCCAAAATGTTCAGATTTTTGCCCTACATTTTTATTCTCTTCCTCCTAAAATGTGTGTTTTTCTAGCAAATCACCAAAGATGGATGTCACTTAATAATGATATACATTTGGCCTTCAGACTTCATCTCCTTCAGAAAATACATGCTAATGCAATTCATGTTGGTCTAGCAACTTTCTAAGCTCATAACAGCAATATTTAAAATCTGACTCTATTTTTGGGCCTTTGTCCCTCCATTATTTTAGGTTTTGTCCAGATTTCTTAAGCTAAGAAGTTGAGAGATATACCCTACAGCCATCACTTCCACTCATACATGGAAATGCATGCAGGCACACAAACACACACACACACCCATGCTTACACCCAGACACAAAGAAACTGACACAATCATGTCACACAGACACATGCACATCAACAGACACACACACACACACACACACACACACACACACACACACACACACACACACACCAGGCCCCCTGCACCATGGCCCGTACTTTATTTATGTATGATATCAAGAGCAAACCGCTACAGTTGAACTTGTGGCAGTAGTTTA